>NC_079413.1:16371025-16436025 GCF_026213295.1 Gadus chalcogrammus | reverse complement strand
TTTTCACCACAACCAAAATAAATACTAAATACTGTACATTGCAGTACTGTACATTACAGTGCAGTAAATACAGTTTGAGCAAAAATAAATAAATAAATAAACCCTACTGTACTGTGAACACAGAAAAACATGGACTGTAACACTTACCTGTACATATTCACGTCGAAGTCCTTTGACCCTGACACTGTTTCTCTCAAATGGGACCCTGTACAATTGCTTCATGGTAATTTGGTGCTTTACCAAGATGCGTGTGATAGTGGAAATGATCACTCGCTCTATATTGAATACTTCTCTATCTGCAAGTATTTGTTGCTGTAGCTTGTTGAGACGGATTGCATTGTTTGCTCGGAACAGGTCCACAATGGCAAGCTCCTGCTGTTGGGTGAACAGGCGTTGGCGTCCGACCCCAGAAGGTCTTCTAGTCATTCTATAGAAAAAAGCAATCACGAAATGTTACTGTATTGGTTTGCTTCTTTTCTTACAGTACTGTATATACTGTACTTTACTGTATATACCATAGAAAGTACTGAAACATCTCAATGTAGGTAATCACAAAACTACCACTTTCGTTCAAAAAGGAGCATTAGCCACCCTGCAATACAGTACATGTGATATGGTACAGTACTGCAAATACTCTAGATCAGGGGTTTTCAAAGTGTGAGAGAGTGAGCCCCCCCTCAGAGAAAAAAATTCAGCTGAGCCCCCCCCCCCCAATTTTTTTTTCTAAATACCTGTGTTTTGAAAGCTATTTTAATTATTTTACACATTTCAAACATCTCCGATCATAATTTTAAAACATTTGGAACATATTTTTGAAACATTTGAAACAAATTTTTTAACATATTTTTTAAACATATTTCTGAAACATTACATCTTTTTGCGTTTTTAAACAACAAAATGTAACAACTTTATCTAAGCATGTTTTAGCTTAACCTTTTTTAAATACATTTGAACATCTTAATCTGTGTAAACTGCCAGTTTACAGATTCATTCAGGATCTGCCTTTTCAGTCCAGAGATTCGACTATTCGGCGGGGTTTGTTTACCGGCGTTGCTATGGTGACCTCAATTATTATAACCAACTGAAAACGACGCCGGTTTGAAACTAAAACTGTGATTCTGAAAAAAGTATAAATGCTATCAAAATTCCGTTTAGATAGTATTGAAGATACAAGTGTGTAGATTTGTTTAATGGTTTGAACGATGGTAAACGGTTGAAAAAGAAATGAGTTACGAATGTCTAGAAGTAGGTGTATCAGAATGGGCTGACGTCCTCAATGAAAACAGCTGAAAACGAAGCAGTATGAAACTAAAACTGTGATTCTGAAGACATTTTAAATGATATCGAAATTCTGTTTCGATATTATTGAAGATACAAGTGTGTAGATTTGTTAAATGGTTTGCACGAAGATAAACGGTTGAAAATTGATTTAGTTATGTTACTTCTACAGTTGAAGTACGACTGATACGACTGATTTGAATCATCGGCTGCATCCGAATACTCGTACTTGCATACTATATAGTATGCATTTTGTAGTATGCGAAAAATCTAGCGCGTCCGAATACTGTAGTATGCATTCTGTAGTACGGAAGTCATTTCCGAATGCATACTACCGCCAAAGTGAACCACGGACCACACTACGCTATCCCACAATGCAACCGGAGTCTGGTAACAAACGAAGAAGAGATGGCTGACCCGACACCACCAACAGCGGCTTTTTATTTGTGTGTGTGTGTGTGTGTGTGTGTGTGTGTGTGTGTGTGTGTGTGTGTGTGTGTGTGTGTGTGTGTGTGTGTGTGTGTGTGTGTGTGTGTGTGTGTGTGTGTGTGTGTGTGTGTGTGTGTGTGTGTGTGTGTGTGTGTGTGTGTGTGTGTGTGTGTGTGTGTGTGTGTGTGTGTGTGTGTGTGTGTGTGTGTGTGTTCAATAAAAAAGGAAAAATTAACTTCAATCGTCTTTTTCACGGAGTAACAAATAACTGTAAATGTATTATTATTATTCCAAAAAAATGACTTACCAAATGTCCACATATATACAACATAACCTGCCGGTAAGTCGCTCTACGAGATGACCGATGACGACGCCTTCTAGCAGAGATATCCATTACAAGAGCCATTCGCGTAGAAAGAGAATTTTTTTTATTTAATAGCAACGATAACAAGACGGAAAACAGGTACATTTTGCCGCCATCTGGGGGAGATACGTCATCTCCAAACATCCGGTGGAGTTTCGGCGGCGTTCGGAGGCGTTCTACGCATGTCTGTAGACCGTACTACACAGTCAAGTGTAGTATGGTCAAGTAGTAGACACTAGACAGAAATAGTATGTACTAGGTATTCGGATGCAGCCATCGTCTTTCAGGGTTTTCTTCGGGTTTATTTTTTTCTCACGTCGCGCCCCCCCTGAAGAACTCTGGCGCCCCCCAGGGGGGGCGCGCCCCACAGTTTGAAAACCACTGCTCTAGATACAGTCTGAGTAGAGTAGAAAGTAGAGAGTTGAAGACATACCTGTTTTCCAGTCGGAATGTCCTTATTATGGATGAAACTGTGAAACGGCTTAGATTAGGGTGGACTCTCTGCCCAGCTTCCCTCATAGTCAGGCCATGGTTTACAGTATGACATGGTCCACCAAAGTTGCTCTTATGTCATCGGAAATAATTCCGTGCACGGCCTCTTCCACCACGTCCTCCTCTATGTCTCTGTCCTCCTCTTCCTCCTCTACCTCTGCCTCTTGCTCTTGCTGCATCCATGCTTGCAAGTTCTCAAAATGGCTTAACTGAGGCCTTTTTGCAGCTGGCTGAATGGTGTTCAGTTTTGGAAGAAAGTGTTTTAAGGTGTGTAAGTAAGTATTCTCAATTAACCAATGTGTTTAGGATTTTGAATAGATGTGTTTTCCCAATGGTACAATGAGCCGTCATTTTTGAATTAAGTGTCTTATGTATGAAATACTGTGTAGTGTGCAGGAGCAAGTGTGTTGCAGAAAGGAGCAAGTGTGTTGCACCATTGCCCCCAGGGGGGGCGCGCCCCACAGTTTGAAAACCACTGGTTTAAGGTATAGAAACAAAAACTTCAAGTTGTGTTGCTTTGGTCTAAGCATGTGTCTATAGTGTTCAAGCAATTGAAAAAAACTGTAATAGCCCGGAACCTTCTGCCGGATGGGAGACACAGAAATGGGTGGTGACCGGGATGAGAAGGATCAGCGATGATCTTCCCGGCTCTCTTGCTGGTCCTTAAGTGAAACAGGTCTAGAAGAGACGGCAGGTCGCAGCGATTACCTTCTCGGCTGACCGAATGATCCGCTGCAGTCGGCTTTTATCCTTTGCAGTAGAGGCAGCGAACCAGATGGTTATTGAAGAGGTGAGGATGGATTCAATGATGGCTGTGTAGAATTCCACCATCACTTTCTTCGGCATGTTGAATCTCTTTAGCTGTCGAAGGAAGAACATCCTCTGCTGGGCCTTCTTGATTTTGGAGGTGATGTTCTCCGCCCACCTTAGGTCTTGTGCCATGACTGTTCCCAGGAATCTGAAAGACACCATGTTAACTGGGGAGTCACACATGATGAGGGGGATGGTTAGGGCTTGGCTCCTCCTGAAATCTGCTACCATCTCTACAGTTTTTAAAGCATTCAGCTCCAGGTGGTTCTGGCTGCACCAGAAAGCCAGGCTGTCGACTTCATTTCTGTAGGCGGCCTCATCCCCATTTGATATTAATTAGGGTGACCATATTTTCATTTGGGAAAACCAGGACACCTTGTCGGGGGGGGGGGGGGGGGTTGAAGGTGGGGCGGGGCGGGGGTGGCTGGGAGGTGGGCGGTCATGTGGAGGATGCTGCTGCTTTAATAGTATTTTATTATTATTCAATTATACCTGTATATTATATTATATGGATAGAACAAGATATTTACAGTTGGTTTATTAAAAATGCTTTTCAGTAAAAGTCAATAACAATAACTCCAATAACAAATGATAATTGTATTCAAAATGTATTTATTCAAAATGCTTGAGTCAACAATTCCTGTAATGAATGAACAGCACAATGAAAGAAATAATGTCACATCTTAACATCCTTCACTTAACAAGTTAACAATAACTGAACTCGAAATAACACTCACTTAGCCTCAGTAATGAACAAAATAATGTCTGTTTTGTAGGGCTATTGGGGGGGGGGGGGGGGAATTAACCAATGAGCTGATTTACAAACATTGAAAATAATTAAAATAAATAACAAATGAGCTCATTTACAATCAGGTAGCCTATTGGAGAAAATAAATAACAAATGAGCATAATACAAAAAAAACCCTCTTGTATACTCGAAAAAATAACAGAATATACAAAAAAAATAAAAAAGATCAACACACCATCTTAACTTCCCTGCTTAATCCTCGTCTCCCTCTTCATCTGTTTTGTCCTCCTCTTCGTCTGGTTTTTCTTCCTCGTCCTTCTTTGCCCATTTGTATTTTGCTGTAGAGCTGATCTTCTTCAGCAGTGTCTTGTGGCCCAACATGTACGTGTGAAAGTCCTTGCATGACATATCTTTGAGATTGTATTGCACAAATAGGATCCCTTTCAAAGATGGAACTGAGAGCTGGTTCCTCTCCTTTGTCCACTGGCTCTGCATCAGTGAAAACACTCTCTCCACATTTGCATTATGTGAAGAAAGTGCGAAGACAAACTGTGCCATCCTCAGCAGCTCCGAGTAGCATCCGATGCTTTTGGCCTTCTAGAAGTACTTGACCCACCTCTGGTGCACCTGCAGGCCCATGAATGCTTCAACCTCACTGCAGCTTTCCACAAATTTCTTTAAATTGGACACTTGGTCAAAGCATTTCACATCGTCAATTGCCACCCATTTCTCCTCAAGGTACTTGATGCAGGCCTCCACATCATCCCACTTAGGTGCCTCGCTCATGTCCATCCACATGAAAGGTGTGAATTCTTCCATGGGCGCCATCCATTTCTCCAAGCATGAGCTATACATGCCTAGCACATCCGCCATGAACTTGTCACATCCCTCTCAAAGTCCTTCTCTGCGGTGTGCGGCAAGCAGTCCCTTGACTTTCAGGGACATGAAATTATTGGTCTTCCGTTCAATAACGTTGTGGATGCTGCTCAATATTTTCTTGATTTCCATGATGGAGTTGTCCTCCCTTTCCATCTCCTGAATGTGGCAATGGAAGATGGACATGAGGGAGTGCATGTGCCACAAATACACCTCACTAAAAGGGTTTTAAAAAAAAACCTTGATCATCACAGGTAGCTTTTCTTGGGATAAAAAGAATGCTTTTAGAGCAGGGAACATCTGCAGCATCCTCTCTATTCCTGGGAATAGAGAGAGCCACCTGGTCTTGCTGTGTGACAGCATCCTCCTGTATTCCACATCCACAAAATCGCAGTACTCTTTGAGGGACTCTGTGCGCACAGTGTATATGTGGAAGTACAGGTAGATGATATTTTCAATGTCCACAAGCCTATCTGCCCCTTGATAGACACAGTTGTTAAGGATATGTGCTGGGCATCCCACGCCAATCAATGTTTTGTTTTGTAGCAGCCTCTTCAAATGTGCAAACACATTATTTCCCCCTTCGTCACGCCGAGTTCCACCAAAATTGGTGTTGCAATTGTCGCCGGTAAATGCGACGCATTTGGAGGCGAAATTGTTTTTCGTCAATGTTTGCATTAAGTAATTGGCGATGGTCGTTGCAGTCTCGTTGCACTTCAATTGCCTTACTTTGAACACCACCCGCCTTCCAATCAAAATACTGAATAATGATTGGGAAGATTTTCACCGCACCATGATTGCTCCCATCAGTACTTACACCACAATAAGGGATGTCTTTTAGTGCTTCGTGCGCCACTTCTACAGAATGCGGTGCCAGTACACTATCAACAATAGCCTAGGTCTTAGTTCGGGCACAACTAAACTTTTTAGCAGTGTCTGAATCGGGGAGGGTCTTTTTGAGCAATGCACTAGTGCAGTCCATGGATCTGTAACTGTTGTGGTGTTTCACTGTGTGAAATGACCATGCAGCCTCCGCTGCATTCACTGCATCCTCGTTCCCTGGTCTGAGAAAGTACTGTGTGTTTTGTGCTTCTCGGTGTCCAGGTGGATTTTCAGATCTCTTGCACCTCCATTGGACACAAGGCTTCCCATTTGTCTCGACCCGGTCTGAAAGCCGGGAAACTCTTTAGTAATTCGTCGGTAAACGAGCACTTGCGCTTCGGCATGTTGCTTGCGTATCAACGTGACAACAGTCACGTTGTCTACGTTCTGATTAATAGGGCTGACAGCATAGGGGCGGGGATTAGGCTACGTCGCACGCAGCGCCGTGGGCAGTGCCCTAGTGCATGTAAATGTAATGGTCCAAAGAAGGTAATTTTAAAAACCACGACATTTCCTCACTTTCTAAAAATAACCCGGGACACCCGGGACAGGATGTGAAATACGGACATGTCCTGGGAAATACGGACGTATGGTCACCCGAGATTAATCCAATGAGGGTGGTGTCATCCGCAAATGTTATGAGTTTGACAGAGGGGTGGCTGGAGGTGCAGTTGTTGGTGTAGAGGGAGAAAAGTAAAGGAGAGAGCACACAGCCTTGGGGGGCTCCAGTGCTGATGGTCCGAGGCTCCGAGACAAGCTTGCCCAGCCTCACTCGCTGCTTCCTGTCTGACAGGAAGTCAGTGATCCACCTGCAGGTGGGCTCAGGCACGTTCAGCTGTGTTAGCTTGTCTTGGAGGAGAGCTGGGGCGATGGTGTTAAATGCCGAGCTGAAATCAACAAACAGGATCCTGGCATAGGTGCCGGGGTAATCAAGGTGCTGGAGGATGTAGTGGAGTCCCATGTTGATTGCGTCATCAACAGACCTGTTGGCTCTGTAGGCAAACTGCAGTGGGTCAAGGAGATGGTTGGTGATGGCCTTGAGGTGGGTCAGCACGAGGCGCTTGAAGGTCTTCATTACCACAGAGGTCAGGGCGACTGGTCTGTAGTCATTAAGGCCTGAGACCCTCTGCTTTTTCGGAACGGGGATGATGGTGGATGTTTTAAAGCAGGCAGGTACCACACATTCAGCCAGTGAGGTGTTTAAGATGTTTGTGAACACTGGAGACAGCTGGTCAGCACAGTACCTTATTGTGGAGGGAGAGACAGCATCTGGTCCAGCTGCTTTGCGGGGGTTCTGTCTTTTTAACAGCTTGTTGACATCCCTCTCCTGAATGGCGAGAGGTGTGATGGGGGGGAGAGGGCTGTCTGGGACCATTTTGTTGGAGAGGGTGGTGTCTATGTCCAGGCTGGGAAGAGTAGGTGTGATAGCTGTGGTGGGGACAGGGTTAGGACCAGTCCATTGTCTGTCAAATCTGCAGTAGAGGTCGTTCAGGTCATTTGCCAGTCTAAGATCTTCCATAGAGTGGGGGGATTTGGTTTTGCAGCCTGTGATCACCTGAAGGCCTTTCCAGACTGACGAGGAGTCATTGGCTGCAAATTGATGTTCCAGCTTCTTAGAGTACTGTCGTTCTCCTTTATCACCTTGCCAAAAGAGTATTTTGCCAGTCTGAATCTATCCTTGTCCCCACTCTTGAAAGCCTCCTCCTTCTCCAAACGAAGCTGTTTGAGTCTTGCAGTGAACCAGGGCTTGTCGTGGTTGTAGCTCACCCTGGTGCGTGTTGGAATACATACGTCCTTGCAGAAGCTGATGTATGACATCACAGCATCTGTATATTCATCCAGACTGCTGGAAGAAGTTCTAAAAAGGTCCCAGTCTGTGTCATCCAGGCAGTCCCGCAGCTCATCCACAGCTTCTCTGTTGTTCCAGTTTTTTGTAGTCCGCACAGCAGGTTTCGAAATTTTAAGTTTTTGTTTATAAGCTGGGATCAGATGAATAAGAGCATGGTCGGATAGCCCCAGAGCAGCGTGTTAAACTGCACGATAAGCCCTGCTGATGGTGCTGTAGCAGTGGTCCAAAGTATTATTATGTATTATGTATTATGGTTGCATAATTATGCATGCTAGTATGTAAGTGAGAGAGAGAACTGAACTAATGATGAATGCTGCCGAACTATCACCCCCCGGACCAGGGGGAGACAGAAGGGGAGACAACCCCTGACCAGGGGGAGACAGAGGGGGAGACAACTCTGGACCAGGAGGAGAAAAGGGGGGAGGCAATCCCGGACCAACGGGAGACAGAGGGGGAGACAACACCGGACCAGGGGGAGACAGAGGGGGAGACAACCCCGGACCTGGGGAAGAAAGAGGGGGAGACATGTAGACGGGAAGATATCAATAAAGTGGTAGGACAGACAGGAGGACACACAGACAGACAGATGGATGGACAAGTGGATTTGAAAGACAGATAGAAGAGAGATGGAGATGGGAGGCCCAGCGGTCGATGGTCAGCCAGATGAAACTCCTCCTCTTCAGATTGCAGGGTGAGAAACTCTCCCACCAAATGAAAGCTCAGCAGTAAATCTCCAGTCCTTCATCCCAGCTCTCCTCTGGGGAGCTCAGCTCCTCCAGAGAGCAGTGATGGAGGGAACCTCATCACTCTGTAGGCCCTCAGCCCTCTTTCTAACGAGGGCCCTCCTGTTAGGGGCTCTGAGTGATTGGCCCAAACACAGGACAGGACCCTCTAATGACCCCTTACTGGGACTGTGGGTCTTCAGGTCCCTCAGTCTAATGGACCGGCCCTTAGTGGGACTGTGGGTCTTTAGGTCCCTCAGTCTAATGGACCGGCCCTTAATGGGACTATGGATCTTCAGGTCCCTCTAATGGACCGGCCCTTAGTGGGACTGTGGGTCTTCAGGTCCCTCAGTCTAATTTGCCGGTCCTTAGTGGGACTGTGGATCTTCAGGTCCCTCTAATGGACCGGCCCTTAGTGGGACTGTTGGTCTTCAGGTTCCTCTAATGGACCGGCCCTTAGTGGGACTGTTGGTCTTCAGGTCCCTCTAATGGACGGGCCCTTAGTGGGACTGTTGGTCTTCAGGTCCCTCTAATGGACCGGCCCTTAGTGGGATTGCGGGTCTTCTGCTTCCTGCTTCTGTAGACGCTCTTCAGATGTTTAAGTTGTGTCTTTTGAAGAACACAATTAGGAGCAGTTTTGGGGAGTAACGGAATACATGCACCGGCGTTACGTATTCAGAATACAAATTATAGCTAACTGTATTCCGTTACAGTTAAAATTTAAATAGTTGGTATTTAGGATACAGTCACATTGTTGAAATCAATGGATTACATGAGGATACTTCTGTTTCAGCAGTTTATTCGTGCTTTCACACCAACAGCACTTTGATGTCAACCAAAGGTCTCGGTCAGCCGACCTAGACCTCCCTGAACAGCTGGTCTCGGTTCGCTTCCAAACAAACCCTGAAACGGTCCGCTTGAGATCTGAAAGCAAACGAACCTCGGTCCGATCCAGTTCTACAAAGCATATGCCTCTTTGGACGTAACAGGCACCCGCTTTATTGTTTGATTAGCGGTAACTCTAAGACTAGCAGCAAATTGTCGGACCATCTGGGAATTTGGACAGACCCACATAAAACGTATGCTGGAAAACACACATAAAAATGCTGATGATTGAACGATCTTTTCTCTCTCTCTCTCTCTCTCTCTCTCTCTCTCTCTCTCTCTCTCTCTCTCTCTCTCTCTCTCTCCTCTCCTCTCTTTCTCTCTCTCTCTCTATCCCTCTCTCTCTCTCTCCTCTCTTTCTCTCTCTTTCTCTCTCTCTTCTCTATTTTAAGGCGATTTTATAGGCAACACCTTGCACTTAGCTCAGTGAATGTGATGGTGTCAGTGTTGGATGTAATAGCAAATATCTTTCGCATTCTTACACTTATAAAATGCAATTCAATGTGGAAGTAATCCAAGTAGGCTATTCAGAATACAATACTCAGATTGAGTGATGAAACAGAATACGTTACATATTACATTTTTGGGCATGTATTCTGTATTCTGTAACTGGATACATTTTAAAAGTAACCTTCCCAACACTGATTAGGATGTGCATGTTTGTGTGTGTGCGTATGTGTGTGCGTGCGTGCGTCAAAGTTTCACCTGCAGGCTTGTGTGAGTGTGTTGATGGTTTGTGCATGCCAGTACATGTACATGTGTGTATAGACAATTGTCTGTGTGCGTTCACTGGTGTTTGTGTGTGTGTGTGTGTGTGTGTGTGTGTGTGTGTTTCGATGGTGTGTGTACATATTACTGTGTGCATGTGTGCATGCTTTTGTGTGGTGTGTGTCTGTGTGCATGTGCTTGTGTGTGTGTCTATGTGTGTGTGTGTGTGTGTGTGTGTGTGTGTGTGTGTGTGTGTGTGTGTGTGTGTGTGTGTGTGTGTGTGTGTGAATCTGTGTGTGTGTGTGTGTGTGTGTGTGTGTGTCTGTGTGTGTTGGGTGTGATGCTACCATTGCACCATCCCCTCCCTCTCTCTCTCCCCCAGTTCCTATTTATCATTGCAATTAGGGGGTCTGCAGAGCATGAAGTCCCGGTCCTCTCTTCATGTTATTCCCCCCCCCCCCCCCCCCCCATCTAGAGGACCTGTCTGCTCCCAGCAGCCAACAAGCAACTCTGAATGTCTGCGTGTGTTTGTGTGTATGTATGTGTGTGTGTGTGTGTGTGTGTGTGTGTGTGTGTGTGTGTGTGTGTGTGTGTGTGTGTGTGTGTGTGTCTGTGTGTGTCTGTGTGTGTGTGTGTGTGTGTGTGTGTGTGTGTATGTGTGTGCGCGCGTGCGTGAGTGATATTATTCACAGTCAAAGCTATATGTGGATGAGGGAGGGAATGAAAAAGATTAAGTGAGGTAGAATGTGAGAGTGAGGGGGGGAGATATGTTTGAACAGGCGATGACACAAACAAATAGTAAGATAAACCAGGTGTCTGTCTATCATAGCAATAAGTACCATATTTTAGCATATTTTAGCATACTATACCACCATTTTAGTTTGTAGGCGGGCGGCAAACCCTGATCCTAAAACCAAACCCTTATATCTTAACCCTCAAACCAAACTAGAAACTGAAGCCTTGATATTAAAACCAGGAGATGAATAAATAACCAACAAGTCAAAGAAAAGACATTGAAATATGGAGAACTAGAAACTCGAAAACAACTGAGAAAAATTAGAAAAAGGAATAACGAGTATTTGTTAGGATGGCGAACAAAAGGTCAAAGAAGGGCACAGATAAGGCAGACAGAGGCACAGGAGGGAGAGAACATTAGCAGCAGAGATAAGATCAGGATTCCAGTAGGAGCCACTGTGGGACTCGAAACCCGTTCCTCAGAGCAGATAGCAGCTCTCTGCTGCGGGGCTGAGATTAACGCGAACATCTCCATCAGGGGACCTCTCCAGAAGGGTCGAGGTGGGTCTGTTAGGGAGCAGTCTGGTGGGAGGGGCCTCAGGGTCTCAGGACAGACCCCCCCCACTCTGACATCTGGTGGGAGGGGCCTCAGGGTCTCAGGACAGACCCCTCCCACTCTGACGTCTGGTGGGAGGGGCCTCAGGGTCCCAGGACAGACCCCCCCCCCACTCTGACGCGCCAGCAGTCAGAGGGTCCAGTCGGAACTCAGAGTGGACCCATGGCCCTGTGTGTGTCCCTTATCTCGAGATGTAAATACATGTAGTACAGGACAGCTAACAGAACACGGCTTTGAAGTGACAGGAGGAGGGGTGCGGGGCGGGGGGGGGGGGTATAAAATGGACGGCTCAGATGATACGGGGGCACCAGTTGTGTTTGGGCCAAGTGTGTTTGGGCCAAGCCCATCTGCTGGCCCGCGCTCTGATGTGTGTGAGTGTGTGTGTGTTTTGTGTGTGTGTGTGAGTGTGTGTGTCTGAGTGTGTGTCTGAGTGTGAGAGTGTGTGTGATCTGGACATCAATGAGGGGATAAGGGTATTTGAATGAGCATCTGTGTGTAACGCGTGTCATGTATGGGGCTTTGATGTTTGGGAGAAGGAAGGGATTCAACCTAATGGGCTGAGTGGGGACGGATGTAGAGAGGGAGAAAGAGAGTTTGATAGGAGGAAGAGAGAGTTTGATAGAGAGGAGGAGGAGGAAGGGAGAGCTTGATGGAGAGAAAGAGGGGAGAGTACCGGATGACTCAACGTGCTGCTTCTGGATGGATTGTAAAGACGTAGATGATGTAACCATCAGAGCACTGGTCTCAGATCAGACTGGTCACTGGTCTCAGATCAGAGTGGTCACTGGCAGTAGTTAATACTAGACACCCTCTGGGTATGTTTATGAAAATAGCAACTTCCGGTTGGGGGGGAGGAGGGGTGGTGGCGTGTTAATGACTTATTGCTATGCTGTGTGATTTAATATAGGGCCTACGTTCTCCTCGCCTTATGGGTCAGCTAGAGTGCGAGCCTGCTAGGGGTCGTGTGAAGCGTTTTATGGCCATGTCCCTTCCTCTCTTTGCGTGTGTTGTCTTAAGGCACTTAAGGCACAGCTTCCAGGCAATGTTTTGGCGTATGATGTTGTTCCTCAACCCTCTGGTTAACGTCGCCAATAGCCTGAGGGGTTACATGTTTACAACCACATCCTCCATAAGCCAGCCTAAGTGAATGTGTGTGTGTGTGTGTGTGTGTGTGTGTGTGTGTGTGTGTGTGTGTGTGTGTGTGTGTGTGTGTGTGTGTGTGTGTGTGTGTGTGTGTGTGTGTGTGTGTGTGTGTGTGTGTTCCTTACGGCTATTAACCATTTTGTTTATAGTGTAGCTATAGTGTATATCTTTTTATATTATTCATTTTGTATTTATGAGGTGTTATGCATATTGTGTTAAGAAAATCAATTCATACTGAAATATACCACACTTTCCGGCAGGTTATTAACTATTTTGTTTTGATTTATTGTTTTCAAATTGATCCATGTGTTCTTCTCCTTTTAATCATTTTATTGGAATCATTCTGTATTTTAGGGGGTATTCATAATGTGATAAAAGAAATAAAAAATCACATGTTAAATGTATATGTATCATAATGTATCTGTATATACTTTTATATGCGTCATGCATTAATGATGAATGACTGTTAATAATCATGCATGTGTTAATAAAGAATGTTAACTGTCACATGTTTCACGGTTATATGGTCACAAGGCAGCCGTCCGTCAGAGGGATGCACACAGACCGCAGAGATGGCTGTTGTACACGCTAGTTTTATCCTAGGCTACAGCACCCGTTCAGCATGGTAGTATCGGGACCGTCAAACAGTGCAAAACCTACTTTGTCAAACAGTCTTTGAATATATGGATCGGTTATTCTCAGAAAAGATTGAAAATATAGTATATATTTATTCATGCTGCAGCCCATATATGATGATCTGCTTAAAATAAGCAACATTCACTTTATAGAAGGGATCCCCAAATCTCTATGCGATGATACAGTCTTACCAGTCCATACTAGAAATCTGCTCATTATTGACGACTTGATGAACGACGCATGCAATCATTTAGAGGTTCAGTACGTTTTTACCAAATATGTACACCATCGTAATCTCAGTTGTATGTATCTGGTCCAGAATTTATTCATGCAGGGTAAAACCAGCCGTACAATTAGTCTAAATACCAATTACATGGTTTTGTTTAAGAACCCACGTGACAAATATCAGATTATGCTGATAGCCAAACAGATGTTTCCGTGTAAGACAAAATATTTTCTAGAAGCCTTAACGATGCTACCGACATGCCTTATGGCTATCTGCTTGTAGACTTTAAAGCCATGACCCCAGACAACATGAGACTTAGAACAGATATATCGTCGGACCGGCATGTTGTATACACTCAGAGAGCCAAAGTGATTAGCCCAAAAGACCATGTCCTCACGTATAAGCAGAAATCGTGAGCGTCTTAAGCAACTATATAAAGCACCTCCAGCACAGCGTAAAGTTATCCTCAGGACAGCCAACACCGACTTTATCAACTCACTGTGTGAATAGCCTTGAACATTTTACAAGGCAAAATACCACTAACCCCCCGTCAGCATACGAAATTGCGTAGACGAAAGAAGGACCTCAGAATACTCGCCAATAAAAATGTACTAATATCTAGAAAGAAAAGACTGATCAACCAGACTGGTGGATTTCTTCTACCCCTGCTGTCTGTGGCCATACCGTTGTTTACAAGCCTGTTCTCAAGAGGAGGGTGATTATAATGGATCATACACACAAGATGTATCTAGTTCCTCAACATCAGCTCGATGCTTAAAGCATACCCAACCCAGGGATTCTGTTAGACAGACTGCTGAGTGAAGAGCTGGATAAGGCCATTGCGATGGTGTTTGAACACTCCCGATACAGACCTATATGAAAAAGCTGCCAGGTACTTAGCGGTCCTGCAGCGTTATCTATCCATGGTGAAACAAGGACAGCGTGAGCATGGAGAATTAACTCTTTCACTTGCCGATGGGGGCCCAGTTCATACACCTGTGGCGGCACAGCATGGTGTTGATGACGATGATGGCAACGGCGATCATATTTATAAGGATATAATGAATTTTGTTGAATCTGTCAGACCACAGGGATGGAATGTATTTCTGAAAATTTTAGCCAGTAATAATAAACCGCTATCGGCTATCCCTAATAAACAGCTCAGACAAACTGTAGACATGTATAGAGTATACGCCCTCAACTAAGGGTGACTATGCGACGGCAGCTATGCCTGTCTCATCTGGTAAAAGGAGGAAACGTAATCAGACGTTGCCGTCTATTACCTCCCCTGGAATGCCTATGGCCGATTGGATACCATTTTAAATTCTTATGTATCTTTATGTATATGTTATAGCCGTAAAAATAAAAGAACAACAGTACGACTGAAAATGTATTCAAATCATTGTTTTATTTTTTATTATCATACCAAAACAACACATGTTACATGTTACATTCCGCATATACATGACTGCACACATGACATATCATGTTATTACAGACACTACACGGCCAACAAAGTCATAAACCATTTGCATCATTACGGGGGTAGATTATCTCCGTGCATTTTCAAAAAACTTTTGATAGAATTACACCTTTTTGCATATTAAACAAGAAAAAAACAACAATGGTTGCCCACATGCGGTACTTGATGGATCTTGGACCTGTTGTGTAGAATGAACTACATCTATACAGTGCTGATCTGAGGAAACGCTGTATGGGCTCAGGAAACTCAGAGTATGAGGGAGGGTTGCCGTAGGAGTCGAAAAAGTATCCCTGGCTCTCAGCCGTAATATATATAGCTAGCCAATGGGCACCGGCCATGTGTGAAGGTTCGGTGTTGATTCACCAGCATTGCAGGCCTCTGCTACGAATTTCCCGGGGTAGATGATTACACAGGTAACGCACCAAGAAAATAAGCCTTGTGTGCCATTTTCTGACACCACTGCCGTCAGCTCTATAGTATTGTAATGAACCACAGGCGAGGTAGTGAGCGAAGTACGTTGGTATCCGGTTTATTAGAATCCACAAGCGGACAGACAGTGCCCGCAGCTCAACCGGAAAGCCCACACCCGAAACTCCCGCCAGGAAGGAACCCCCAGGGACCCCCTCTCAGACGGCCCGCCCCCCTTCCTCCCAAACCCTGTGACGCTACATTACCCCCCCTTCACAAAGTCCTCGCCCCCTAGGAATCACAGACAAAACGAAAACACCGCCCTCAGAATAACGTAACTTCTCTTTAACATAACGTGCTTCACCCCTAACCCCACATAACAAACAGGAACAACGGCTGAACAACATTAACAAACTCATCCTACAGATAGCAAACAAAGTCTTTTAAGTGCCCTGTTGGCCCCCTGGGACGTCGAGAGCCCCCTCCCCCGGGACTCCGTGTAAAGGGTACGGGGTCCTTCAGCACCTGGAGGGGGTAAGGGGGGACGGGGGGCAATAGGGTATCAGATACATGGGAGGGCCGGGTTATCCCCGGCAGTTTGGGGGACAGGCGTCAGACCGAGGCCCCGCCGGTGTCGCCGGCCGTTTTAGGGCGGCATGGCGGCAGCGAGGGGTAACGGGACCTACCCCCCTGAGGCCAGTGGGAGGAGTGCCCCCCCTTGGTACGGAGCCAGTCTGTCCTCTGTGCAGTGTCCACCCTCCTTCCTTTAGGGTGGTAGTTGCTGACAATATGGGCAACTGCTACCTACCACCTCACCCATGGACCTCTCCAGAACTTTGACAGGGGCCCACCCAAGGACTGTCCAGTTTAGGACATCTCCCCTTCTCCTTCCTTTGGGGAGTTGAACACCCAATACTTAGCCCTTCTCCCCGGCCTGGAAATGCCGGCCTTCTGCTTTTAATGTCGTAATTTCTTTTCTTGCCCCTCACCCCCCTCGCCTTCATTCTTGCCTGTTGCTTGCCCTTGGGCGTCATAGCGTGGGTCCCGACTCCAGGCGGCCTTACTACCTTTGTCATCTTGGAAGTCTCCTGGCATACTCAGGGCCAGGGGAACTGAGTCTGGGGCATCCGGTGGACGCCCGATACGCTAACCTCCTCTGCCGGGTACCGAAGCTCCCTTCCCAGCATGAGAAGGGACGGCGTGCCTGATTGTAGTACTCCTGCACGGCGGGTGTCGGCAAGCCATGAGAACCAGGGGAAGGTGGTTATCCCAGGTCTCTCTGGTGCTGGTAGGTGAGGAAATGGCCCAGCTGTTGGCCCATGGCTGCGGTGGAAGCGCTCCACCAGTCCAATCACTCTGCGGGCCTATGGGGAGTGGTGCGCGGTCTTAGTGGATGCCCAGGCGCTCCACATAGAGGCGAACACCCGGGACTCGAAGTTTCTCCCCTGGTCGCTATGCAATGTCCTCTGGCAACCCCAAACGTCTGAAAACATCGCCCTCCAACAGGGCGTCGGCTCACGGTCTCAGCTTCCTGATCGGGATTGGCATAGGCTTCGGGCCACTTGGGAGAAGTAGTCGATGGCAGTGAGAACGAAGCGGTTGCCCCAGGCTCCTGCGCCACCCTCTCCATAGGTGCGTCCTACCAGAAACTGCTTGAACGGGGAGCATGTAGGAGCGCCCTGGTTGGGGACCTTCCGTGCGGTGCAGGGGTCACACCGACGGCAAAGTCCCTCGACATCTCTCCGGGACCGGCCCCAGTAAAAAACCCTGGCTGTAGGCGTCGTAGTGTCTTAGCAACCCCAAAGTGCCCCGACCCTGCGGCTCCATGCATGGCCTCGAGCAGTCTGCCCCCTGTAGGACCTCGGTAAACCACAACCTGCCACCTCTCTTCGCCCGTGGGCCGGCTCCTTCCAGGCCTGCTGCCAGCACGCCCCGGCAGAGGCACAGGGCCTCGAACTTGGTCCACAGTCCCTTGACATCTCTGAGAGGGCGGCCACTCCTCCCACGGTGGTTTCCGCTGCGCCTGCCACCCACTGCACACTGGGCTGGTAAGGGGGGGGGGGTCCCCCCCCCCCCGGGGGTATCATTGCTCCTGCTGCTTTCCCTCCAATCGTCTTCCATCTATGGACCTCCAACTGCTGCACCGGGCGCCATTCCCTCCTCTCTGCTCGCAGCTCTCTCATCGCAGGGCCTCCTTCCTCTCGCAAGCTGCGTCACCCCTCGGCAGCACAGGGCCTGCCGAGAGAGTTGCGTCGGCGTTGGTGTGTCGGGCTCCAGCCCGGGTTCCACTCGGAAGACGTAGGCCTGGAGTTCCTCCAACAACCTGGCCACCTGCCCTTTGCCGGCTCCTTGAAGGTCATGAGCCACCTGGGAGGCAGCGTGGTCGGCAGGAATCCCCGTCACCCGAGTCGACCCACACCACCGCCGTCCTTGAAGCTTTCATGTCGCTGCTGCTTCTTGGGGAGTGGGGCTTTGGCTGCCCCCGCCTGTGCTGACGTGGCCCCCTCCGTTCTGGAACAGCTGGGGCGGGGGGAGCGGGGAAGAACTGTTTTAAGGTCCGCACATCCCCCCCTGTGCGGGCCCTGTGGCGTTTCCCCGGACCCGCGCGTTGAAGTGGGCAATCTCTGACCAAATGTCCAGGTTGGGCCACACCCCCAACAGGCTCTTTGGTCGGGACGCTGTCGGATGCGTGACGGCTGCAGTGATACGGCCCCTTATCAGTTCCGTAATTTCTGTCGCCCACGGGCCGGCTTTTCCTCTGCCGCCGGCCCCGGGCTGCTTCCCCCATGCGGATAACTCCCTCTGGGCCCACCCTCAGCGCCGCAGGCCCCACATGATTTTCCCTCTCCACGGCCATCTCCAAAGCCGACTAGAAGAGAAATGGGTGCTGTAATTGTACTTGAAACCCGCAGCTCCAGAGGAAGGAGGGCTCTGATGAGAACTGGTCCCGTGCCAACACTCTGCACGCTGGGGGGCATGTGTGCATATGCCCTACGTGTCAGGCTCTCACTGTCATAGCCAACACCCCTCAGTGACTCCCCCCGGCTTTCCTGCAGCGGGTTTACCAAGCGAAGGAGCTCCGGCTTCACACATTGTCCAAACCGCCTCTGCAAGGCCCCCACTAAAGCTCCGTACTCCCGTCTCTCCCCCGGTGAAAGCAGCAGCAGGCACGACAATGCGTCGTCGGTTGCTAGGCACCAAATGCTATGCTGCAATGCTTTAGCCTCTACTGTCCATCCCCCAGCGTCAGCCAGCAGTTCTCACATTGACGCATGAAACTGCCTCCCAGTCAGCCCTACCGGAGTATTTAGGCGTCTTTACATTACCAGGCCTCAAGGTTGAAACAAAATAATGCATACCCATCTCTAATTCCTTATGATTAATAGCTATTTCTCTATCTTTGAGCTGACTGGACCTGTAGCCTGAATGAGTTGAAATATTCTCGGGTATAGAGCCATTTCTAAAGTCAGGCTGAAAGGGTTTAGCAGGATAGGCCTGACCGTCGCAGTATAGGGATAAAAACTCAATGCCCTGAAATGGCTGGAAACTGAAAGGATTCCTAGCATAACTCCCTGTGAATGCTTCGTTATTCACAAAACCTATAATAACATCTTATCTTATAACGTATTTGTCTAGAAATAGATTATCCTGGGTGCATATTCTGCTGCCCGCAGCGATGGATACATTCTTTAGACACACTCTATCAACGGAGGTATTGACGTTAGCTTGGTTTTAACGCACGGGCATGGGCAAGCTTGATGCCTGGTGCTATAGATACCTTTTTAATGAAAAACATTTGCAGACACTATAGATACACTGTATTCCACAGCACCATCGGTCATCAGACAGAAATCATTTTTGCTCTAATGGAATCTCATGCGTAGATTCAACTCCGTTAATCAACAGTTTCTCCTGAAAAAAATATCGACGTGTATAGGGGATATCAGTTAAACGAACGACTTCAACCAGTATATTCGCTCCTAGTCGTTTAGCCTAGATTGAGGCCTCCAGGACGAATATCGTCCATATGACGTGGGTTTCTGGAATAGACCACAGCCAAATTGGGTGTCCAATGTCCGTTTCCATAGTTTAGCAAGCATTCTATAATGCCTCTGTACGGCTAGGTGTTTGACGACTTGTCAGACTTTAGATCGATTTCAATATCTCCAAGAGGGTCTCGTGCTACGTGTACGTAATGCGGCTTGTCGAACCATGTGAATGCAGTGTGCTCCTGCTGGTGTCGAGTTATATTAATACCTCCTCTAGCAGTGGGGACATAACTATCTCCGACCAACTGATGGTCGTATAATGTCGCTATACTAAGTAACATTGTTGTAACACCCCCGTGACTATCGGTGGGATGGGGGGCGTACTTGCCTTGCCATACGCAGTTTATCGGGCTGGTAGCTTGACCCCTGCATCGAAACCCAGCATAGCAGCCAGTTTTCCTCTTAAGACGATAGCTAGGTGATCGTCTCCTTCTACATAAATGCGGTTTCTAATACCTTCATGATGTAGTATAACTCTACCTCAGGATCATATTTGGCCCAAGTCTTGCTTGATTTGTAGTAATAACGATCCGATACTATCATAAGCCCACCAACTAATAGACATGATGTCCTATGACCCGTTTTACCATCGAAACTGGTCATCGTACGCTCTCGGTAGGAAAACCTATGCCAGCTGCATGGGTACTGGAGCTTCAATTAGGCCTACTTCATACGGCTGCTTGGTGTGTATAGATTTTGCTAATTTAGTTCTAAAATTCCATATCTATTTTGTGGGTAGATCCCTGCCGATGCATTACTCGCCAGAGTCAAATAGAAACCCCCAGACACCTCCTTATCCATAGTACACTCTGGATATACTGGGTTGTATGTCTCTTACGCGTCGACTAGTGTCTTTTCAGCTACCCATGAATTGAAGGCATCCGGGCCATCCAGCCATTTGACATATAATAGATTCTTAGACCCCGCCCTTTTTCTATCTATAATCCTATCTATTTTATACACATTGTTTTTAGACACTATAACTTTTTGTAGCTCTTTCTCATAAAATGTTCCATGGACAGGGGCGCCTGCATAGTCTTGCAGCTTATAGAGCTGGAGGAAACCTTGCTCTGCGTTTGTGATATTACAAAATATTCATCTGTAAATGTCTGCTCATAATCCCTTTCGAAATGTAGCTCTGGCTTTTGAAATTCTAACCGTGTCACCACATCTTATCTAAACACCACCATCGCTCTTGAGTGGTTTTTGTATAGCGTATTAAACACAGTTTTCTCATTATTTTTATCAACACTGACCGGGTCATTTTTATCGATCTATGGTATGAATGGTTATAAGCATGGACCATATCCTGTAGTTTATCCACATATCGTTTGGAGTTGGCAGCTGTTAAATATCTCCACATGCGGGTTTTCAGAGTCCTGTTGAAGCGCTCCACTATGCTGGCCTTGGTCTCGTTAGATGTAGAGAAATGTTTGACATTGTACCGCTCCATCAAACGCTGAAAGATCTTGTTATAAAAATTCTTTGCCAGCGTCAGTCTGCAATTTATCGGGGGTAAATTATCATCAAAAGCTGAGAATATCATCAAAAGCTTTAGCGACGTCGATAGCCCTCTTGGACGGTAATGGACGAACCCCATGCATGTTTTGAGAATACATCGATGCACGTCAACAGAAAATGCACACCATCTATTTTCGGGTGCGTACTCTGACATATCCACTAAATCAGCCTGGAACTGTCTATCTACCCCACTAACCAATACTCTATTTTCTGCGGAAATGTATCGGTGTAGCGTACATGCAGAGTGTAGGGATCCTGCTTCAGCAGCCATTTCTTGATATTATTTTAGAGGAGGTACTGCACCCTTCATTATGTGCGAGGGGTGTTCGTAGCTATTGGATTCCTCCGTACCCCCTGGTCCAGCGGGGTCATAATAAGTCTTATGCATCAGTTTATCCAGGTCGTATGACTGCAAACAAAAAACGAATACTGACACCCTGATCTAGATGTTATCCATCCTTTTATTTAATAACATGTCTGGCCACGCGATACAATGCGCAGATATAGTTTACAGGCAGTTTATTTTTCTGCCACCATTTTACAAGACACTCATTCGCGAGCAGTTCTAATTACCCTCTGCGTTTGTAGGGATTATTCAACTTCAAGACATCCGATACAAAGCACATGTCGACGTGCTAACACAGTCCCCCCTCCGGAGTAAATGGGCAAATATTTCATGCTAACATTTGATCCCGTAGGTTATCATACAGAATTTCATGACCAAATCATCCATCCTTATACATACATACAACCTGAATAAGCATTATGATGGACATACGTATCATTTTCTATGGCAGCATACATCAAAACGGATAGTCTATCTGATACATACTTGCTATCCGCATCATATGCATAAGAAACAACTACCCCCATTATCAACGACACTTTGACACCAGGCCTGTATTAACCGAATGACAATGTATTACGCCACATTTGTGTGGCTTCATATATCAAAAGCAGCTGTTCTTTGGCACACCTTCGCTGGTTATTAAATCCAGTTTTTCGGTCTCATATGGTGGTGCCCAATAAATCACATAGAAAAGAATCGACCACACCATAGATTTTTCCTGGGGGACACAGTCAACCCTATAGTCTTCTTTAAACAGTTTCTAAAAGTAGCAGGAATGGGGTCTATCCAATATATCACATATGGTATCGTAATGGTAATTCATAGTGATGATGTGTCGATCCTTTGCATGCAGCAATGGCGTCGTTGGCTTGGGTCAATCACTTTGGCACCCTCCAGCAGTCCGCTTGCTACCAGTGGTAAATCTCATAACACCCACGGGCCGCAGGGTTGAAAAACGGATCTGTATTGATACAGGCATCCGTCCTCTCTCATAGCAGTGGTCCACCTCCAGCTCACCTGTCCTCACCGATTGTGTAGGAAGGACAGATTTCAATCCGGCTCCGGCCAGATAGACACAGCATACTCCTGAAGCCAGTGGTGTACGGGTTGTACGGCCTTTAAAATCACCAGCCTCCATAGCCACGCCCCCACTTTGTACATGGTCATCAGTGTTCCTGTGCTGCATAGCGTATCAGAATATACCATTAGAATATGAACAAAAACAAAACACACAACGCGCATAATATACAAACCCTATCAAAAACACACTTAGTAATACTAGCATGTAGCCCACTTTCTTATACCTCTAAGACATTTTCTAATGCTAACATAGCCCTAAACATACTCAAACACACCATATACCCCCTCATCATCACCAGTCGGTTCAAACAGGCGCATTCTGTATTCATCAGATGTGCGCCCTGGCTCTTCATTCGTCTTAACCAATGAATCCATCTCTGCAAAAATTCCACGTAGTGATGACAAATCAAGCCCACTGTATGAAAAAAGACATTATCAAAATAATCAGCAGCTTTTAAACCACTGTTGCGTAGAGGAGAGCAACCGATGCAATTGCATATCATAGCACTGTGGCAGCTCGTCTGTATCAACACTGCGTCTGAAAAAAATGAACTCCTGGGGTCTCTCTTCGTATGATGGTTTGCATCCATGCGATGAAGCCTCGATTCATGCTGAAAAGTCCATTGGAATACATGGGTTCCTACATGCCAAGTTCCCCTGACACCGTCTAGCATGGGGCATAAAATCTCAAAGAAAAATTCCACTCATGAACGTTCAACCGCCACTCTGTAGCACAATCTTTAACTTTCAAAATGATCCATCCATCGACCGATATTACGTACTCCAAGCCGTATTCGCCAACGTGTGTGAATGAATCCCCAGCAGTCCGGTCCTCTCAAGCCTGGAACAGGCCTCGTCTTTTTGAGCGGAGCATTTAGCAGTGCCCTCATCACCACACTATTGACATAGTTAGACACAGGTGTACTAAAGCCGGACATACCCTCAGACAACTGGCTTTCACCGTCCACAATGCTCGATGCAGAGTAGTCCTTGGCGGGAGAAGAGCCAGGGGCGACAGGGTGCGAGGGTCCCTATACATCCAGTTAGCGCTTGTTTGATCCTTGGTGAGCAGCTCTGATGAGCAATCATGTTGAATGAAAAGAACACTGACGACAATCTGTTGAATGCTATGACCTTCCTACGCAGGCGTCTCACCCCTCTTTAAACTATTTGAGGTACACACCCACCAATACAAGCTCACAAGCCCCCTAAGTTGCACACACAATGCCCTTACAGATCCCAGCACCCTGCGACCCCTACAGGCGGCATCGCAGAGACATTATACATGACATAACAACACCAACCGGAAGGTGCCGTCATTAACACACCCACCCACCCCCCCCCCCCCCCCCACCGGAAGTTTGCTATTTTCATAAACATACCAGAGGGTGTCTATTATACTACTACTACTGGCTTCCGATCAGAGTGGTCACTGATCTCAAATCAGAGAGGTTACTGGTCTCAGATCAGAGTGGCACTGGTTTAAGATCAGAGTTGGTTACTGGTCTCAGATCAGACTGGTCACTGGTCTCAGATCGAGTGGTTACTGGTTTAAGAGGAAGGGAGTACAGGATGTCCTCTGCGCTGGACGGTGGAGTAACCCTGTCAACAGGTAGCTGGAGCTCCAGCCCACATGCTGCTCTGAGTTCAGCGAGCTCAGACCCTCCATGTGTTCATTCAATCCTGGATAATATTTTCCTTCTTTGTGATTCTTTATAGAGCCATCGTGACAAAGGTTCAGGAAGCAATACTTTGTCTGGTAGGAAGCCGAATCAACAACAGGCTTTGACCGGAGTCAGTGTGGTTCATAAAGTCAAATAAAGTACTAATCATTTCAAACTTTTAAATAGAAACAGATTATGATTATGATTGAGGTCTATTTAAGCTCATTCACCCATCTGCCGTCCAATGGGGCTTCCGGATTCAACGGGCTCTCTAAATCGACGCCACTTCGACCTTGGCGGGACTTTGACTCCAGTAGGAAACTTAAGATACCTAGAGAAATGCGTGAGTGCTCACAAAACATCAACAAGTCAGCAGTGTGGTACAGGGTGTCTTTTCTGATATACAGTACAAAAGCTGAAACTATATAGCAGGAGTGGGAAAGATGCAGACGCAGACGCGGGAAGCAACAAGACACTACCAACACACAGTTGCCTGTTGCCAAAATGGTTCATGAGTTTAATAGAAATAGTTAGGGTTAGCTGTATGGCGTTATCTGGTATGGCTTATAGTCCTAATGTTAGCTTAGTCGTGTTGTTCATCATGTTTAATCGCTAGTAATAGTAAGTCATTTGTAGAAATATAGCCTATCATCACAGACTGTAGGAATGTCATCCACCCTCCATCGCGTACGACACTGATGCTCGTAATCTGTAGTGCAAGGGAGTTTGTGCACAGATCCTGAGACAAACGGCTACGCGAACACATGCACACCCATAGCGAGTGACGTAGGACGTAAAGTCCCGTCCAGGTCGAAGTGGCGTCGATTTAGAGAGTCCCTCGGATCAACGTCACTAAGGGGCGGGGCCAATATACCTCATTCAGAGACCACACTTGCATGAAACACAGGACCTTTCAGCAGGTAGAGGAACACACAGACACACAGACACAGCACACACACATGCACACACTCTCACAAACACTCACACACACACACCACACACACTGAAACACAGGGTGGGCTGGCCATCTGTGGGTTCTGGAAGATTACAGAAGGTCCGGTACGGCAATGGTCCCGGTCTGTCCTGATCCTGGTCTAGACCCGTTCCATAGCTATCAGCCGTTCGCATTCAACTGGATTAAAGATGAAATAATTATTTAACACCAATAGTTGTCGCTGAACGGTGAACATATGGGGCCGGGCTAACGGCTCAATACTCGCTGCTCAGCCAGACCAACACACAACCGCACACACATACCCCGCACACACACACTGCACACAGACACACGTCGCGCACACACACACCGCGGACGCACAACACCCACCCGCACTCACACAAGCTGTCATGATCCGCCCCTGGTTTTCTCATTCACCTGCCTGCCACCCTGATCACTCCCAATTAACCCAACCACCTTCACCTGTGTATCCCCTATATCAGTCCTCTCCTCCAAAACATTCCCTGCCAGATTGTCTCTTGTGTTTCACAGTGCTCTCCCGCGATTCTACTCCTGACTTACCACCGCTCCGGCCTGCTCTCTGATCCCTGCCTGTCTGACTATTCTCCCGGTTCCTGATCCCCGCCTGTCTGACTCTCTCTGCCGGTTCCTGATCCCCGCCTGTCTGACTATTCTGCCGGTTCATGATTCCTGCCTGTCTGACTATCCTGCTTGCCGATCCAGAACCCAAATAAACTATTGACTCTGTTCCGCGCTCGTCGCCAGTCTGTGCACTTGGGTTCAGCCAAACGAGCTTGTTACACAAGCACACATTAGCCTGATCCCTGCACAAACTCTGCTCACGCACACACTGTGTTCGGTTCTGTTGTGTTGTGGTGCGTGTTGTGGTTTGTGTTGTTTTGTGTGTTGTTTTGTGGTGTGTGTTGTGCTTGTCTGTCCAGGGACCAGGACTTCGGGGCGGGGCTTCACAACTCTGCCGTGTTGTGGTGTTTGTTGTGTGTTGTGTTTGTCTTGTGTTTGTGTGTTGTCTTGTGTTTGTGTGGTTTGTGTTGTTGTGGCGACTGCCCTGCCCCAGGAATGTCTCTGTTGCTCAGGAAAGTCACCAAACGCCCAGGGCCCAGTTTCCCGATAACGATGGATCCTTCGCTCGTATGATCATTCTCCACCATGGATGTTGCGACCATCGTGAATTTCTTCTGTACGTCTCCCGAAACTCCTCTTAACATGAACGTGCATTTCGCGGCACTCACAACGTTCGTAGGATTGCACCGTCCACGTGACCCGGTGCTCCCTCTCTCTCTCGTCCCTAGGGGAAACTCGGGGGGGGAAGGGGCATCAGTACCTCTTGTATGCAGGGCCCAGAATTTTGGGTGCTACGGCCCGTGGTGCACACACTGACACACGGCTTTCCACCCGCTTCTGCCAACTTTTAATGCGTAGGCAAAATTATCCCCCAACGCTCTACGGGGCGATCAACGGACGGCATCTCTTCGTGCGTGACGTAAACATCGCGTTCTAGCGCTCAATTCAGTTCGGACCTCCCCGTGGGTTTAGTTCTCTGGCGATAACCGTAGAGGCTCCCAAACCGCTCTCTATGCTGCCGTCTGCTCCAGCGCAACACACACCCACACCACACAACACACACAACACACACATCACACACACACACACACAGCACACACACACGCACGCATTCAGAGACCGTGCGTGACTAATTCCGCGCCGCTAATAACAACTGGTGGCGGCGGACTCCGGCAGAGTCAAGGTCGACACTCGCCTCTGATAGATTGAAGTCTTTGGAGACTGAAGGCCTGATTCCACCTGACGCGTTACCCAACGTTTAAGCCTACACACACCCGAGCTGCCGTGAAGCAGCGCGTCAAAAGTCTGCCCCCATATTCCGGATGTACTCGCCCACACCGGAGCCAACTGGCAGCGTCGGCAGCGTTCCGCGCACAGCGCCGCCAACTAGTCTTCAAGCCAATGTTCTAGTCCCTAGCACTGCTTCGTTGCGCCGGTGGTGTGTTAGGCCTTAACGTTGTGTACCGCGTCCGCCCTGATAAAAGCGCTTTTAAAAGCTGGTTTGTACAACTGGATGTCGCCCTCTTTCGTTTGTGAGAAATAATTACGAGAATGGACGATGAGAGGACTGGTCGTCGAGGTGGAGATTGGCTATTCAGGTGTGAAATCAACAATGGGGGACTAACCAATCTTTCGGCTAAACCAGTACTTTGCAGGATGGTAAGCAGGTGATTTGATGTGTTTTACTCCATTTGCTAATCAAAAATGACTCAAACTCTTACGATACGACTGAGGTCCGTAATCAGTTACAACCGTCTTAAGGCAACCCATAAGCTGCGAATAAATTCCTCAGTGCTTCAATCGTCTTAGATATGTTTTAGTGTTCATGGCAACTATCTTGGCCATCTAGCATAGGCATCCATCAATACTAAAAACATCTGTTTGCAAATCAAGATGTAGCCCTTTCCCATGGACTCGAAGACCATTTCCATGCATGACTGGTGCTGTAGCAGGCATACTAACGCTGCTGCTAGACAAATAGTACACTGATTCACTTCACGTTCAATACTGTCATCTAATGGTTAGGCCACCAGAATAGACTTCTGGGCGAGGGATTTCATTTTAATCGAGTTCCCCAGAGTGGTGCTCATGTAATTCAGACAAGTAACCTGTCTCTTCAGTTTATCAGGCACTCACCACACGGTAACCCCATAATAACAATTCATCCTCAATGCTAAGCTCTCATTTTCTCTGAACAATAGTGCTCATGTGACTCATCCTGTACATGTTTAGGCCACCCAGTTAACAACCAACTTAACACAGGGATCTCTGGCTGGTTTTTTGGCTAATTCTCTAGCAGCAAGAGGTAAGTCTTTCCAAGTAAGACACATCTGTGAATTTGGGTTTGACACCACATCTACAGGTAATCTTGATAAGGCATCAGCATTGCTATGCTGCTCTGACTTCTGGTATTGGGATTTCGTATGTATGAGTTCTGCTGCCACAATTAGAGCCCATCTTTGTAATCTAGCAGCGGCCCAGGGTTGGCAAACTAGCCTTAGGGCCCCAAATTTTCAACAGTGGCTTGTGGTCCTTCAATAACAGGAAATTCCTCCCTAAAGATATCATGGAATTTCATAACTCCAAATACAAGACCCAGTGCCGTCTTTTTCCAGTTGACAGTATTCTGTTCTGGTTTCTCGAGTGCAAATAGCAATAGGTCTCTCCGCTTGTCCATCTTTCAGTGTTTTGTGGGCTGATATCAGCCCTACCCCCATAAGGAGAAAGTCAGTCACATGCTAGTATGATTTGGTAAATCTGAATAAAAAATGTACTAACAATTTATCTGACTGAAGAGACGTCTTTGCACTTCCAAATGCACTTGTGACATTTCTCTGACCATTCCCAGGTTGCATCATCTATGCAACAATGCTGTCGTTGGGCTGTAATCAGAGGTAGATAGATAGGGATAACTTCCCATAGTAGTTTAACAGAGCTAAAAGTGACTAAGTTCATTCATTTTTCGGAACTGCAGCCCTCTGAATAGCATCTGTCTTCCCTCTCATTGATGTCTGCCCATGGCATCACTGACATGGTCCCTCAGTATGAAACCGCTGTTCTGCATGAATGCACACTCTCTCTTTTACCCTGAGATTGTAACTTTGAAGTCTGCTAAGAAACCTCTTCCAAGTTTGTCAGGTGGCTTTTCTGCATCTTTTCCAGTAATTAATATAATATTAATATAGATTATAATATCTAAATAACAAATGACACCTTCCATGCCCTGAAGAACCTGATCCATAATCTTTTAGAAAATAGCAGGAGCGCTATAGCGACACCAGGAGCGTGTCTATTTCCCCGGGTCCTATGTTCCCGGGTCCTATGTTCCCCTCTTTGTATGAGACTGGGGAACATAGGACCCTTTTTTTAAAAAAAGGGTCCTATGTTCTCCGCTTTTCCCAAAAAGGGTCCTATGTTCCCCGATATGTATGATGACCGGGGAACCATATGACCCTTTTAAAAAAAAAGGGTTCTATGTTCCCCGGTCTGTTACTTTTTCTCACCATTACTGCCAAATTATAGTTAGGGACTGTCTTGAATTTTCCTCTAGTGGAACTTGCTGATAAGCCTGTGACAAGTGTAATTTGGTAAACTGCTGACCTTCTGCTATTTTAGCAAATAAATCTTGATTTTTGGGTAGTGAATACTGTTTCACATTCCACCATGAATTTACGGTGACCTTGTAGTCTCCACATATTCTCACAGTATCATCCTTTTTAGGCACACAAACTATTGGAGCTGCTCACTCACTGTAATAATTGGGTGAGATGAAACCTTCAGCTTCCAATTTTGCCAGTTCTCTCTCTACGGCTTCTCTAAGTGCATAAGGCCCGTTTCTAGGCTTACAGAACTTGGGCACAGCATCTGGAACTACATGTAGTCTGGCTTTAATACCTTTAAGCTTGCCAAGATCAGGTTTGAACACTGATACATGTCTGGCACACACATCATCAACTGTATCAGGGGCCACTCTGTTGACTCTTGACCAGTCTAGCTTTAATTTACTTATCCAGTCTCTTCCCATTAATGCAGGACCTCTACCTTTCACTACCAGTAGTTCTAGCCTTTCAGAGCGTCCTTGCATTTCACCTTTGCTGTGGAATTTCCCTAACAATTGCAATGAGTCCTCACTGTAGTGTTCAGCACACAAGTTGCTGGACTAGTTTAACTCCTTTAACCTTCGTTTTCAGCCGAGTTTCAGATATCAATGAACACGGCTGGCGCCAGTGTCTACCTCCATTTTAACCCTTGTACCATTTACACTGACATACACATAGTAGGGTTTCACAATGTCATTGTCCAACTTTACCCGGTCCCATTGCAAAAGATCAGCCCCTCCAATGTCCCATGTGTTTCTTTACTACCCGCATCCACCATGGACCTTTTCGGCAGACCGTCGGTCTTCTCTGCTGCTGTGGGCTGATGCTGGATACAACTCCATTTGACCGAAGATTCTGAGCGTTGCTCGGTCCAGGTGTGCTGGGGGAGAGTTGCTCTGGTCCCACGTGCTGGGGAGCGTTGCTCTGGTCCACGGTGCTGGGGAGCGCTGCAAACATGTCTTCCCTGCTGCTTTGAGAGCGCTGGAATCCGTACATGTCTCCGTGCTTGAGGAGCGTTGCAACATTCCAAATGCCTGGTCTCCTTGCCATAAGCCCTCCTTCTTATGTCCACAGTGCATGCTTTTGCGATGGTTCCCATTTTCTTACAATGGTGACACTCTACTTCCTTGAACCTGCATTCATCCGGTCTGTGACCTTTTCCATTGCAGCATTAGCAGGAATTTCCGTTAGCTGTAGGACTTTTCCGTAGCCTCTCTATGCTTTTATTGTGGCTTTATTCTCTACCACATTAGCTTTATAGCTTTTCTGTTGCACACACTGTCCTTTGTCACTTCACAAGAGAGAGCCATTTCTGATTTGATTTGATTGAAATTTATTTCGAACATGTAAAGAAAACAATAAATATACTAATACCACAAATGACTGATGTTAAAAAAAATAGAAAGCATAATTTAGATCCATAAATGTTAAATTACTTGATAATTGTAACATGTTCGAAAAGGAGTGGGAAGAAGTTTACACTTATTTAATCCCATCCCTTCTCCGTAACTCATTGAAATTAAGATTCCTTAGTCATAATAATAATTATTAACATTTTCATTTATTATTAATAAATATATATATATACATATATTAGATATATATTTTATTTTTTAACGTATCCAAACATATTATTTTATTTTATTTTTTAAATAAAATGTATAACTTATATGTTCATATCAGATATATACTATAATTTCTTACACCTTTGTCAAAAAAATAATAAATAAACGAAATAAACAAAAAACCTTCATGCAAATATATAGATATTATCTCACTATTGATATATTTTAGTATCAAAACAATAATTTTAATTCATAAAAAAAAAAATACAAAACAAAAAAGAATAAATAACAAACTAAATAAATAAACAATTAACACCCGATGAAAATCAAACACCTTCATCCTTGTACCCTGTGAGAATCATTTCCTTTAACCTTGTTTTGAATAGTTTTATGTTAGGAGCTCTTCTTTTAACCCATTCCACAATTTTACTCCACAGACAGAAATACAAAACACTTTTTCTGGTTGTACGCACCTTTTTTCATTTAAAATTTAACAATCCCTGTAAAAAAATACTCCCTTCTCTTTGTGTGAACATTTTTTGAATATTTGCCGGGTATTGTTTTTTTTTTTTGTGATTGTGATTCTCTGCTCACATGGTAATGATGGGATAGTAGCTCATGCTGTACATTGGGTTTATATAAATTCCTTTGTCATTTTATTGTTTACTTGGATTAAGAAGGTCAATATTGAAGTCTCCACAAATGAAAATGGTTTTGTTACCCTTGTTTGGAGAAAATGTCTTCAATCCAATCTTGGAACACCTCATATATTAGAGCCAGGTGCCCTATATAAACAGCTAATGATCCGATTTTTTCTTTGCAGATTTCTATTTGATATGTCCTTTCCAGAACATTGTCCTACTATTGTTTGTCATTCTGTCCAGCACCTTTGAACATTTAATGTCTTGTCCACATATATGGCCTACTCCTCCTCCTCCCTTTATTTTTGTCTATTTATATAACTAAGTTCAAAGCCATCCATGTCAAAGTCCAGTTCCTCTGTCCTTATTGAGCCAGGTTTCAGATATGCGATGATATTGAATGGTTGTGAAAATGTATCTAAGTAATCCCTGATAGAGAGTAAAATTTGCATACAGACTTCTGCTGTGAAGTGGAATAATTGACCAATTTGCCATCGGGTCTTAATGCTCCGGTTGAACTGCTCCCAGTGTAATAGTGACAGTTGTTGTTGATGGTAGATGAAAAAATTGTTGTCCGCGGTGCTATTGTCTTGCTCCAAATCCAGTGCATTATGATCCGTATATTCAAATGGTTATGTTCCAAAGTGTCATTATTCATTAATCCCCTGAGTTAGGCCTATGTGGCTATTGTCTACAGATGCATTTGAGCGAATACTTTGAGTTTTGTGTCATTGTTGAGTGTTTGTTTTTTATTCACTGGTATTTATCCACGTTCCTCAATGTGCTTGACGACCAACACTTCTGGGAGAACCATTAATTTAATGAATATTTTACAGTTTAGCAGTCCAAGTGGTGTCCTGAATTTTCCTCGTGCCTTTCAATTGCGAGCTATTCTTGGCTATGTCGCGTTGTATGTCGAGATTGTGGTCGGTATCCTGGTGAACACTTTACTTCCTTTCAGCTTCCTTCCCTGTCTCAGCAGCGCGGTCTTGTGTTTGCGGTTAACAAACCTGATGATGACCACCAGATTGTCGCTGGTTTTCCTCCTGGGCAGCGGGTGGCATGCCTCGATGTCATTGCAGTCCAGGTCAATCCCCTTCGATTGCAGGAATGCAGCTACCTGTTGCTCCGTGGAGCTGACATCCATTTCACCGGGCTCCCCCCCGTTGTCATCGGTCACCGCCCGAGTGTATGACCGGGGTTAAACGTGGAGCCCGGTAACGATGACGTTGTTAATCCTAGTGTACTGCTCCAGTGCCCTATACCACGAAGCTCGCTGAACATACCCAGGCTTTCTTGGGAAAACCTGGCTCGACAGAGCCGCAACTCGCAATCAGAGTTAAATGGTACCACGAAGCTCACTTTAGATTCAATTAGTTGAACCAGGTTTTCCGCTTTAGGTTCAGTGCGCGTTCACGTGAAAGGGGCGTTTTTTGCGTCATTTTTCTCACCTTTACGATAGATCAAGCAGTCTATATGCGTATAAGTGAAAATATTCTGCATATTGTCTGTAAAATAACTATGCCAAATGCAGAATTGTTCGCCATTAATCCAAATAGAATGATGATGATTTAAAAATGCATAAGCAACGTCCATCCTGCCTTATTCTATCATTTAGGGAATTCACTTTAAATACACCCTATGTAAGAAATGTTTTTACCCCCATAGATGTGGTGCCAGCACGGCCTTTAAAATATGGGTTCAAGTTCGAAATAAGCACAAAAATATAATTCCATAAGCTTTAGTGAATAAGCATTCCATATGCATGATAATTGGGACTTTTTAAGCTTCACATAAATTCGCGTCACTTGGGAGTCGAACCCCCCGCGCAGATATTCAAGACTGACTCGCTACCTCCACTCTAGCACTCTGTCACGGAGACACAATGCGTAACAGTAAGCATTGTCTACATAAGGTCCAAAAGGACGATCAAATAACGAACACCCTCTTATGAGAATCTGTATCTCTCATGAAGAACCCCAATTTCGTTGTTTGCACAATGACAATAAAGTCTGAAATCTGAATATCGTCAGACAATGCCAGGGGATCGGTTCTGTCCCGTAAAACCCTCTGTCTCCGGAGAGACGCCTGTACGAGAAGTGCGCAGAGGTCCACGGGAACACCCAGAAATGGTGACGCCATTGTCAGAGGAGGGTCTAGGAAGCTGCGCACGCCGATTTAAGTAGCCGATCTCCGGCTAGACTAAGCCGAAAAACTGCTCCCGAACAGGTTTGGTTGCGAGCATAAGTCACCATGGTGATACAGCGACGCTAAAAGAGATCGACTTTCGTGGTACAACTAACCCAGGCTTGGAGCTCAACATACCTCGCTAACCCTCTAAGCGAGCTTCGTGGTACAGGGCCCAGGTCAGACACTCTGCTTTCCAGATGGATAATTTGTTTATCCTTTTCCTCGCTCTGCATCCGCAACACTTTTATCTCCCCGGCCAGGTCTAGGATGTCTCTCTGCTGTTTCCTCATCGCGGCAACTTCGCCGGATAGGAAGTCGAGAGATCTTTTTATGTCCTCGGCTTCTTCGGCCGTACAGCCTTCTTCTGACACATTCCTTGGCAGCGTGGTTCTTGGATCACAAAAAATCAACCCGCAAAAACGTTGCTTCAAGGCCCTGAATCAACGTCAAGTAGAAATACTTCCTTCAACAACTTGCTCTACACACACATACACATTACTCTCTCTGACATGATAGGAAGTCAACTGCGAGCTGTAACAACTGCGAGCTGTAACGTTAAGTCTTTTGTGTGGGCCGCATTGAGTAACCGATCTCTTAGTTCACTGCTCTTAACTCCACAGACAAACCTATCACGCAGTACTTCGTCCAAAAACGTTCCAAATTTGCATGTGGCTGCTAACTTTCTCAAACTTGCAATGTACTGACTCATTGTTTCATTTTCCTTTTGGTTTCTTCCGTGAAACTTGCATCTCTGAGCAATAAAGTTGGTTTTTGGAATGTAGTGCTTTTCTAGCATTTCCACCAGTACTTCATATGTTTTCCCCGATGGCTTTTCTGGCGCGCACAAATCCATCAGCAAGCTATGCGCCCGTTTTCCTACCACCATAAGGAAAACCGCTTTGGTTCTTTCTTCTTTAATGTCCAAACCATTTGCTGCAAAGTACTGCTCCAACCGCTCTCGATAACTCTCGAAACTTTCCTCACTTTCCTCAAAGTGGAAATCTTCTGGCTTTACCAAATGCCATCTTCTGTTCAACGGTCCTTTTACTCGCCGAACGGCTCTTCGGTTGTTCGTCGTCGTCTTCTGCCTCATCGGAGCTGCTTAAACATGCTAACTCTGTCTTCTAACTTAAACATCCCATCCTCGTCGCCAACTGTTGTGTTTCAGTCACTATATAGTTCTAGAACTGTTTAAGAAGAAGTTGACGGGCACACGGCAGAATGATGACTTAATCCAATCTTTTATTTAAAATCCACTGTAACAACCAGCGCGGGTTATCTAGGTCGTGCAGAGTACCAAGAGAACCCTCTAGTGCGATTCTGCCTAATATACCTATATGAACAACCAATAGGAGCCCGCCACCTAATGCCAACCAATCACATTGGGAAAACTGCAAACTGATACAACTACTGTATAACATTCTGTGTTGGGAACACCGCACAGGGTCAATCAACCTAGAGTTCAGCGTTAACTCAGTGTTTGTTAAACCTCCGTTCGTGGAATACCCCACAGTTCACACACAAATGCAAACAAGTTCACAAATGAAAAGCGTCTTGTTAATTCAAGTTTAACAGTTTGTATATAAATGTAACAACGTCCAAATAGATTTTTGATGAAAATTGCAAATATCTTTTTAATTAATATTTATGGATTGATATTACATTTATTTAAAACAAGGCACAGTCGTGTGTTGTTCAGAAATGTGTGATTTATTTTACATTTATTCATACTGATATCCATTTGTGTGTCCATTGAAATGTATTTGTGAGAAGAGAGTAATTTATATATAAATACATTTGTGAATCCTTCTCTGTGCATTCATTATAAAGGTTGTGTATGGGATTTGCGAAACGCCAGCAGATTCCTACCCCCTCTCCTTCAACGCTGACTCTGACTCCACCCATTCCAAGTACATGGACGCGCAGTAATGCAGGAGCGAACACAGATGCCGAGCGAGCCATTAGCTAGTTAGCGAGCTCCAGTAGCTACCGCAGGATAACAACAAATAGAAGCTTGCTCTGGGTCACGAGCTTTGAGTACGTGCACGAAGGGGTCACGCGGGGGGAGGGGGAGTGCAGTGCTGCCCGTTCCACAGATGATTGACTTGTTTAATTTTCATGTCAGTTGCTGTAAGTGGATTATGATAAGGATTTCAAGTAATTTTGCAAAAATGGCCAAAAAAGAGAATTCCATACCCAGCCTTTAATGAGACTGTTCTGACCCCATACTAATCCTATCCAGAACAAGCCGTAAAACACGTGTATTTGGCCGTACATGGATCTAAACGGGACTCTCTAAATCGACGCCACTTCGACCTGGGCGGGACTCACTATGGGTGTGCATATGTGCGCGTAGCCGTTTGTCTCAGGGCTCTGTGCACGAACTCCCTTGCACTATTTCTACAAATGACTTACTATTACTAGCGATTAACATGACGAAACAACATGAACTAAGCTAACATTCGACTATAGCCATACCAGATAACGCCATACCAGCTAACCCTAACTATTTCTATTAAACTCTGAACCATTTTGCAACAGGCAACTGTGTGTTGGTGTGTCTTATTGCTTCCCACGTCTGCGTCTGCATCTTTCCCACTCCTGGCTAATAGTTTCAGCTTTTGTACTGTATATCAGAAATGATCACCCTGTAGGCCTACCACACTGCTGACTTGTTGATGTTTTGTGAGCACTCACGCATTTCTCTAGGTATCTTAAGTTTCCTACTGGAGTCATCAAAACGTAGGACTTTGTTATTGTAAGAAATATTGTGTTGGAAAAACACTTTGTGTCTTACCCTTTAGGTTACCCTAACCTTAACCCCAGTAACATTTCTTCATCATAAACTACAAGTTACGCAAAATGGCATACAAACATCCAGTCCAATATGAAAGAAAAAAACTAGCTTCATTAAGGAATCGAACCCCTTATCCCCGCGTTAATGAGTTGCGATTCAAGATTTAACCACTTGACAATCTTTAAACTTCGGTTGTCTAGAAATTGTAAAGACAGTGATGCTGTACATTGTGCGAGTATCCGTCACTCGCGATGTGTGTGCAGTCCAAAATGAAAGAAAAAACCTTGCATCACTAGGGAATCGAACCCCCAATCATCAGTTGGTCGTTGGTAACTGTAAACAAAGAGATCGCATTTTGTTTAACTGCTAACTAACAAACGGGTTTATGCGTTCACTGAACAAAGATTATGGAAATAAAAGACCACTTTTCCATCAGAAAAATAATCAGAACCGTTATTACCAACTAGGGCTGGGCGATATGGACCAAAAGTCATATCTCGATATCTTCAAGCAGAATATCGATATAAGATAAATATCGATATTTGTCGAAGGGGGGGGGGGCGCGCTCCGTGCGCAGATTTGATATTACTATTTCTACCGTTCGGAATTGAATTGTTTGATGGTTAAATAAACCGTGGACTAGACACTGCCTCCGCCTCGTATTAGAGAACATTATAATATATAACATCACGGCCAAAAGCTTTGTGCGCTTCCAAAATATTACGAACCGTAACGACTGCGTGGGGGGGGCGGACATGACATGCTATTTTATGTATTCTTTAATATAGGCATTAGTGGGCAACTAACACAGTATTCAAAGACGTTCCCGAAATTCTGCCGTGCAGCCACGGTACCACATAGCCTTTAGCCGTGTTCTGTAAATATTCTAGAACCCACGGGAGGCATGTCGCAGTTCATGTACTTCAGCGAGTCAAAGCCAAAGTTCCTTTCCCCCAATTCCTTCTCAAACATGGCTCAGATAACCACCAATACAGTCTCGTTGAGGAAATACAAGAGACGTCAAAGAACCGACAAGAAACACTTGCGTTACAGTGTGTGTGTTCACACACACATGTGGCGCTCGCACGGTCGTGTCACATTGGCGGGCCAACGTCTCTGGGCGGGCCAGGCAGAGTAAGGGGAGGAGTTTAGATGCTTTGTGACAGACCAAGACATTCCAAATCAGCTCGATTGAGCCTCCGTACATTATAATATATAATGTCACGGCCAAAAGCTGTGTGCACCTCCGGAATATTATGGACAGAATTGCAACCCTTTGGTTGGGACCGTTTTTAAGCACACTCCACAAATTAACTTATATCCAAACCATTTCCATACTTGGTCTTTCGCTTGCAAACAAGCTCCTCGGAGCTGCATGCGCAGGCGGACACCATAGCTGTGTTCGAAATCGTTCCCTATGACAGATATAGCGCACTATATAGGGTGCTCGCGATTTTGTAGTGGTGTTCGAATTCTCAGTGGTTAATTTCATGCACAATATAGTGCACTTAAAATACCCAATGAATAGTGAACGATTTCGAACACGGCTCATGTTTCAAAAAGTGACGTGAGTCAGTGGAGGGGGGGGGGGGGGGGGGGGGGGGGGGGGGGGGGGGGGGGGGGGGGGGGGGGGGGGGGGGGGGGGGGGGGGGGGGGGGGGGGGGGGGGGGGGGGGGGGGGGGGGGGGGGGGGGGGGGGGGGGGGGGGGGGGGGGGGGGGGGGGGGGGGGGGGGGGGGGGGGGGGGGGGGGGGGGGGGGGGGGGGGGGGGGGGGGGGGGGGGGGGGGGGGGGGGGGGGGGGGGGGGGGGGGGGGGGGGGGGGGGGGGGGGGGGGAGCAGGCAGAGACTGTGTGTGAGCCGGAGGCAGAGCGGGAGAGACATGAGTTACGAAATAGCAGGCGGCAGGCGCCGTTCGAAACTGGTGTTATTTGGAACAAATGTGCTGTAATTTCAACGCAAATTAAATTATATCGATATTGACGATATGGTCTCGTTTCATATCGCGTTTGAAAAAATATCGATATAATTTAAATATCGATATATCGCCCAGGCCCTATGAGAAGGTCCAGCTGCAGGCTTGGGCGTTCCCGTCATGACACAAAAACGCCCATCGGCGTTCCCCGTCATGACACAAAAACGCCCATCAGGCGTTCCTGTAGCGTTTCATCCTATGGTTTCATCGATCGCTCAAGAAGAGGTGAGTGAGTTCGCAAGGCATGCTGGGTATGCTACCCTTCCTTTTTTGGCGGTTTTACCTCGTAGTAACTTTCCAGAAAAACGAAAGGGTTATGATCAGAGATTATGTCAGTAAGTATGATATTGTTTAATTGACAACATTGCTGTGAAGTATTCTCATTTAAATCACTGATAAGCTGTGGTATCGTTGTATCCGAATTCGAATCGGATATAAATACTCGTGACAAGCATGGTTCGGTGGCAGCGAATGCTATGCTATCGTCCATAAACGTTGAATATACTATTCAGAAATCAGCAACGTTTAAGACGGTTTGTAGGTAGAGGGTAAAGTTTGCAGCGAAGGCTTTGCCGATTATTTTACTGTGAGGTTAACATTACCAAAGTACATTGTTAAGTTGGATGTTAAGGTGTCAGCTGGCATGGTAAGAGGCATGAAATCGCGGCCACTCTGCTTCGTTGTGGTGACACACGCATCGGATTAAACTGCATGTAAACGTACTAGTACGTCTAAACTAACTAGTATGTTTACATGCATGGCATATCAGAGAATTCTGTCAGTTCGGTCGCGGCGCAACGAATGAATAAAGATCGTTAGCACTCTGAAAAACAGATGACAGATGTGCCCTCAGTTACTACTTTATTACCTCGTTGATTTCCAACGTTTAGGAAAACATGTACTTTTAATTCACCCTTGGGTGAAATCGAAGCGTAGTGTGTACTGAATGCGTGTTGATGATGATGCATATGAATTGCAACTTACACGTCTTCCAAACCTTTTCAGTACCCTGGCACATGCTTTGTCCAATGGACCATGGAAGGGACTTTACTTGGCTGACGAGGTAAAACGTGTGGCTGGCGCACGATTCATTGGATCTCGTAGAGTAGCATTCACTGGTAGACAGGCAGGCCTCTAGATTGTTTATTATGATTTAATAAAGTGTTCCTATGTGACGCTCATGGGCCCTGGTTGCTGCTAAATGCTTGTTGAAAGTGCATTGTGCACTTTTTGTATGTAGCTACAAAATGAGGGTGGATATCACTTTATAGTTTATAGGCATTATATACTAATAAGAATCATTGACAAATCACATTCCCCTTTTACCACCACAGGACGCACCTCACCAGTATCAGAGCAACAGCTGTGGGGTGTTTATGCTGATGGTGAGATGCATTATTTTCAGAAATGATGACTAGTTTGCAAAACAACTAACTCATTTGCATGTTAATTTCAGTACGCAATGTATTCTACCCTCAAAAGCAATATGATTTCAGTGAGGTGAGTTCTTTCTAATCTCAATCAGATGTGTAGCATGAATATAAGGCTTTTAAAAATTTAGTCATCCTTACTGGAGGCTACAATTAACATGCATCATAGGTCATACACATTACTTTGTCTTCAGGTACTGCACTTACGGGAGGAGATGGCTACATCTTCACAATAATTTACACTGCCATAGTACACTGCTAAACAGTACTGTAACATGGATTTGTATTGGGCTATGAAGTCATTTAAAGCATAATTTTACTTTTCAGGGGACATGCTCTCTATCAGGAGGTGGTGGTTTGACAGTTGTTGGAGACCTTTATGCTTGAAAGGTTTATATACTGTGTCCATGTTGCTATTTACTTATTTTTGGTGCTCACGAAGATCGTAGCCAATACACTTGTCTCTCCGTCTCTAGGCTAGCCCTGCAGAACTAGCTGGCTCCTTCTCACCCTCTCCATCTCCCCATCTCAGTCACACCTTCCAATCACTAAGCAGTGAAAGGTATTACATACTATGTCCATACTTTTCTATTTACGTATATTCTCTCTTGCTCTTTCTCAGACTTTTGATCGATCAGTGATTGCCTTTTTGTTTAATGGTGTGGGTAGTGTTGGTCTGGGCTTGTGTGATTGAAGGTTGATCATAATCCCTGTTTCTCTCCCTCTCTCTCGCTCTCCTTCACTCTTTTTCGGCTCTCTCGCTCTCTCTAGCCCTGCAGGACTAGCTGGCACACCAAGCTCACCCTCTCCATCTCCCATCCAGCCACACGCTCCAATCTGGCACAACAGAGGACAGGCCATTCTTACCACCCGAAGTCCTTCAGCAAATTGTACAAGAGACGCTGAGACTGGACATGGCGATGCTTGGCGTGTTCAACAGGATTTCAAACACATTCCGAGAACTTATCAAGCCTCTCCATCATTCCATATATATAAATGACAGTTTGGCAGGGGACATTAAGCTTAATAAAGACAATCTCATATACATAACGGTTAGAAAGATGCACAACAATGCAGGCTGTGTCAGTGGCCTTGCGCTACGCCTCAAAGGCTTCTCAAAAAGAAGAATTGGCCTAGCGCACCCCTGGTACTGAGGCACGTTGCATATGCCAGGTTTGTCGTAAAAGATGTCTGCCTAGCATAATGTTCTTTTATTACTCCTTTTTCGTTTTATTTGGGACGTCTTTTTTTGCAATCCCTTTCATTTGTAAATGTACATACTACTGTAGTAAATGTATCTGCCCAGAAATGCTGGTATTTTATTACTCCTTTCTTTTTTGTTTTTGTGACAAATGCTATACGATGTATGTAACATACATTTGTGCCTACGATGTATGTTGTAAGGTTAATTGTTACAGAGCAATTACTGTATTTTGTCTTTATTGAAAACATTCAGTGGGAAAAGTAAGTGACACTTGGAGTCAAATGGCCTACTGTTTGAGCCTTCATAGTGTCTGGTAACTGGATTTGAACTGCATAATGTCCCAAGTGTTATTTTAATCTATTAATTATTTAATTTGGGCATATTCTTAAACTATACCAAACATCTCACTTATACCTAATACACTACCTATACTAACCCAGAAGATAATGAACATGAGATCATGGAGCCTCCCTCCCTGTAATGAGGGGGTGAAGTTTGGGCCGAGATTCGACACATAAAAGTAAGCTAACATTCTGTAGGCCTAGCTGGCTAACGTACCCGTATTACGAGATCGAAAAAGAAGGGGGCGCTAACGTCAGTTCTATGCTGCCAATGCTACTAGATCGACGAAGAAGAACGGGGCGTTCCAGCCTGCGTAGACGAAAACGCCCATCACACGAGAACGCCGGGGGGGGCGTTTTAGTCTGCGTGAACGAGAACGCCCACGACACGGGAACGCCCATTTGTGTCTGCAGTCGGATGATATTGAGCCCTATTACCAACCCATAGACACTAAAAGCCAAAACCTTTCTCACATGCACACCCATCGCGAGTGACGGCTACGCGCACACATGCACACACCCATAGCGAGTGACGTAGGACGTAAAGTCCTGCCCAGGTCGAAGTGGCGTCGATTTAGAGAGTCCCGGATCTAAACCATGGACATAATAAAGGATGGACCACAGACTGGAAAATGGCCGCCCATTCATTCCTATACAAACTGCTCAGTGGCGCCCAAGTGCCCCTGACTGCAGCCCGCAGATCGAGGAGGAGCTAAATGTGGGCGGGCTTAAACGTTTAAGCCAGCCCACATTTAAGGAAAATTCCGCGCAGTATCATGGACCAGACGGAAATACGTTCTTCCGCTTCTGTCTTTGGTTTATTTGACTTAGCTAATATAATTGTGTACGAGTGTACGAAATATATGTGTCTATACTAAAAAAGACATTTGAAATGACAAGTTAAAAGTAGGAATGTCTAAGTCTATCAAATGCATGAACCCTTTTCCATATTACCGGTAAGTCATTGTGCAGTGCTGTGCTGTATTGATGTTTGAGAATGTGCTGCCGGATCTCCGCCACCAGATGGCGCCCGAGAGGATAAAACCATGGGTTAAACGTTTAGACCCGCCCACATTTAGCTCCTCCGCTCGAAAGCGGGAGAACGAATGAAGGCCGATACATACCTCCGGATACGGACAGTTTCGTCCGGACTCTGGACGGAGAGATGTTGGTTAACAACATTTTTCAAGTTACATTCTTGTTTAAGTGTTGCCAAATAACCTTAAATCCTTAAAGGTTGGGTACGCGATTTGCGAAACGCCAGCAGATTTTGAAAATACACAACTCAAATGGTCCTACCCCCTCTCCTTCAACGCTGACTCTGACTCCACCCATTCCAAGTACCTGGACGCGCAATCATGCACGAGCGCGAATAGAGATGCGCGAGAGCGAGCCAGGCTAGCGTAGGTTTTCGTTTAACAACATGGCACTACATTCAGCTGTAAGTTGCACCCAGTACCGCGGAAGTAGGGGTGCTGGGGGTGCTGCAACACCCCCTGTCCGAGGCCCTGTCTTATCACAGAAAACGATCATTTCTAAAAACTCCGGCCAAAGTGGAGATTTCTGAAAACGCCGGTTATGTGTTGTCGTGTCAACGGGGAGAAACGGGATTTTAGGTTCTGAAGCGTCACATTATGCACCAGGAAATGCTTAACGTCATGTGAGCGCCCGCTGTACCGTATTGGTCCGAATATAAACACAAACCCCATTGTAAGACGACCTATATTTGGAAAAAAGATTTGAAGACCAGATCTTGTTTTTATGAATAAATAAATTGTATTCATTGAAATAATATACGAAAATAAAAAGGCATAGAATAAAACACTGCATTGCCACTAAACAGTAGTGCAAATAGGCCATACTGATGTGTACACCAAAGACTTCCTGACACTCCTCTGCCCCGCTGTGTTCGCTCTGGCTGTGGTCGCTCCGAACTGTTTCGGCCCGTGGCAAAGCGAGTCATCCTCGCTGCTGTTCAAGGCATGTTGAGACGCAGCATTTATTTAATGCTCATATGACCTAGTGCTGAAAAAAGGTTATATGAAAAAGTGTGAGGGTAGCGGTGGTGCGCTAAACTTGTTCCGTGAGCAGCTGGATGTGAACCATTGTGTGAAGGAAGTGAACACAACGATCGATTTTCAACTGTGCGCGCATGCACTGGTGTAATTGAGCTGCGCTGCTATATATCTTTTTTATCAATGTGACGAGTTGCGAGTCTAGTGCAGGCCGGTTTTTTTTTTTCAGCACCCCCTGCTGAGAATACGTTCTCGCGGCTATGGTTGCACCAGATGTTATAAACATTAAACGGTCACATAAATCATTACTATTTTTAGAAAATGTATGTTTGTTTCATATAATTGTATTGGAAGTCCTGGTTTTCACTAGGGTTGCCGCGGTGTGGACATTTTCACACCGAGTAATACACTCGTCTCAACACCGGTATTACCGAGTATAAACGGTATAAACTTTGAAACTAGGTCAACCGCCACACAAGCATCGGTTTTTAGACCCTTCTCGTCCTTCAGTGGCCGCCAACGTTCGAAAGCAGCGCCTAGGATTATTCTTGATTTCAGTTTTTCTCTTTCAGCGTTTTTTTTATTTTTTATTATCAATTACTCTCTGAAAAAGAGTTTTCCTTCTCTTTGCTGGTGGTGGTGGTGGTGGTGGTGGTGGGGATGGTGGCGTCTTGTCTGCCATGGAAATTGTCTTCTACTGCTAGGTCCAAATGTGGATTAACTAGTTCCAGTAGCTACCGCAGGATAACAACAAACAGGAGCTTGCTCTGGGTCACGAGCTCTGGGTCACGAGTACTGCACGAAGGGGTCGCGCGCGGGGGAGGGGAGTGCAGTACGACCGTTTGATTGACGTACTTACTGTCCAATGAAACTCGGTGGCAATGGAAATGATTGGCTGGAGTTTTTCGAGCCCTGCCCGTTCCACAGATGATTGACAAGTTTAATTTTCATCTCAGTACTTCTAACTCAGTGGCTGTAAGCGGGTTATGATAAGGATTTCAAGTAATTTTGCAAAAATGGCCAAAAAAGCGAATCACCTACGCAACCTTTAATTCAGCTCATCATACGGACTCTGGATTCGTAAGCTCAGAGGCGACGGACCCATTTACGGACGAACACCTCCGGGACCGGACGAAACTGTCCGTATCCGGAGGTATGTATCGGCCTTGATACTGCGCGAAATTTTCCTTAAATGTGGGCGGGCTTAAACGTTTAAGCCCGCCCACATTTAGCTCCTCCTCGATCTGCGAGCTGCAGTCAGGGCAGGCCCCCAGGATAGGCGCTTACTTCCGCAATCCACCAGTGCTCAGAGGCCAAGCCTGGTATTGCAGCTGTTTAAGCTGGCAGTGGACGGGGGTCCGTCATTTCATGTGGCCCAGAAGTAGATATCGCCGTCCACTCCAATACAAGTGGGGAACAGGATTGTGTCTCCGCAAAAAATGTCTGGATATCAATCAAAGGCTCATAATTATCTTTCTACCCTGTTCTAAAAAAATGTAAGTTTTTTCTTTTCAAAACGCCTCCTCAAGCGTTTTATTAGCAGTTGATGTTGGGTGGGCAGCTGAAAGGAGTCGTACTGAAACAAACGGCTCCTTGCTATGGACCTATTTTGAAGTGCACGGCTCCATTAACTTCCGAATAGGGGATTATCACGCTGATACGTAGTACTTCCGCATTCGGTGTTCATTGTGCACTGTGACATCCGGTGAATCACTCATCACTCTGGCGAACTGATGATGGAGGACCGGCAGTTCACTTTCACGACATCCCTGGTAAATGTACCCAAAGTCACGTTTTCTGAAGTTCACAGACTTACCGAACACTCCATAACAGCCCGCTCCAAACTGGACCAGGGATTGTTTATTTTTCGAGAAATATATCGACTACGAATGCAAGTGTCTGCTAGCTAGCTTACGCTAGGTAGGTTGGCTTATGCTAACGTCGGTTTGGCGTCAGCTCAGTCTGGAGGGATGAAATGATAAGAGATGAAAAATAAGGTAGACTTGTACTTCTTTGGCACATATATGAATGTGTATCTTCAGCAGAAAGTGAAATGAATGTGAAATGAACTGAATGAATAAAGGAACTGAAAGAATAAAAGGATTTAATTCATTCCCTTTTTCTGAGGACATCATTTACTACATTATATAACATTATTTTGAATACTTTCAGGATGGACTGACTGGACTTTAAAATTGATTATAGATGAAAGACTTCTCATTCAATTACATACATGTCATTCAATATATACAATGTTTTCAGTGTACAAAATTACAGCTCCGGAAAAAATGAAGGGACCACTCCAAATGTTCAGTGCCTCTCGTTTTAATATTTATATATTATATTTAATATTTATAGGTACATGTTTGAGTAGAAACACAGGGATGTAGCCTTTTAAATCAAGTGGTCCCTGGAAGTTGGTCATCACACAGCACGGTCCACAGCTGATTGAAAAGGTTATATGAAAAAGTGTGAGGGTAGCGGTGGTGCGCTAAACTTGTTCCGTGAGCAGCTGGATGTGAACCATTGTGTGAAGGAAGTGAACACAACGATCGATTTTCAACTGTGCGCGCATGCACTGGTGTAATTGAGCTGCGCTGCTATATATCTTTTTTATCAATGTGACGAGTTGCGAGTCTAGTGCAGGCCGGTTTTTTTTTTCAGCACCCCCTGCTGAGAATACGTTCTCGCGGCTATGGTTGCACCAGATGTTATAAACATTAAACGGTCACATAAATCATTACTATTTTTAGAAAATGTATGTTTGTTTCATATAATTGTATTGGAAGTCCTGGTTTTCACTAGGGTTGCCGCGGTGTGGACATTTTCACACCGAGTAATACACTCGTCTCAACACCGGTATTACCGAGTATAAACGGTATAAACTTTGAAACTAGGTCAACCGCCACACAAGCATCGGTTTTTAGACCCTTCTCGTCCTTCAGTGGCCGCCAACGTTCGAAAGCAGCGCCTAGGATTATTCTTGATTTCAGTTTTTCTCTTTCAGCGTTTTTTTTATTTTTTATTATCAATTACTCTCTGAAAAAGAGTTTTCCTTCTCTTTGCTGGTGGTGGTGGTGGTGGTGGTGGTGGGGATGGTGGCGTCTTGTCTGCCATGGAAATTGTCTTCTACTGCTAGGTCCAAATGTGGATTAACTAGTTCCAGTAGCTACCGCAGGATAACAACAAACAGGAGCTTGCTCTGGGTCACGAGCTCTGGGTCACGAGTACTGCACGAAGGGGTCGCGCGCGGGGGAGGGGGAGTGCAGTACGACCGTTTGATTGACGTACTTACTGTCCAATGAAACTCGGTGGCAATGGAAATGATTGGCTGGAGTTTTTCGAGCCCTGCCCGTTCCACAGATGATTGACAAGTTTAATTTTCATCTCAGTACTTCTAACTCAGTGGCTGTAAGCGGGTTATGATAAGGATTTCAAGTAATTTTGCAAAAATGGCCAAAAAAGCGAATCACCTACGCAACCTTTAATTCAGCTCATCATACGGACTCTGGATTCGTAAGCTCAGAGGCGACGGACCCATTTACGGACGAAACACCTCCGGGACCGGACGAAACTGTCCGTATCCGGAGGTATGTATCGGCCTTGATACTGCGCGAAATTTTCCTTAAATGTGGGCGGGCTTAAACGTTTAAGCCCGCCCACATTTAGCTCCTCCTCGATCTGCGATCTGCAGTCAGGGGCAGGCCCCAGGATAGGCGCTTACTTCCGCAATCCACCAGTGCTCAGAGGCCAAGCCTGGTATTGCAGCTGTTTAAGCTGGCAGTGGACGGGGGTCCGTCATTTCATGTGGCCCAGAAGTAGATATCGCCGTCCACTCCAATACAAGTGGGGAACAGGATTGTGTCTCCGCAAAAAATGTCTGGATATCAATCAAAGGCTCATAATTATCTTTCTACCCTGTTCTAAAAAAATGTAAGTTTTTTCTTTTCAAAACGCCTCCTCAAGCGTTTTATTAGCAGTTGATGTTGGGTGGGCAGCTGAAAGGAGTCGTACTGAAACAAACGGCTCCTTGCTATGGACCTATTTTGAAGTGCACGGCTCCATTAACTTCCGAATAGGGGATTATCACGCTGATACGTAGTACTTCCGCATTCGGTGTTCATTGTGCACTGTGACATCCGGTGAATCACTCATCACTCTGGCGAACTGATGATGGAGGACCGGCAGTTCACTTTCACGACATCCCTGGTAAATGTACCCAAAGTCACGTTTTCTGAAGTTCACAGACTTACCGAACACTCCATAACAGCCCGCTCCAAACTGGACCAGGGATTGTTTATTTTTCGAGAAATATATCGACTACGAATGCAAGTGTCTGCTAGCTAGCTTACGCTAGGTAGGTTGGCTTATGCTAACGTCGGTTTGGCGTCAGCTCAGTCTGGAGGGATGAAATGATAAGAGATGAAAAATAAGGTAGACTTGTACTTCTTTGGCACATATATGAATGTGTATCTTCAGCAGAAAGTGAAATGAATGTGAAATGAACTGAATGAATAAAGGAACTGAAAGAATAAAAGGATTTAATTCATTCCCTTTTTCTGAGGACATCATTTACTACATTATATATTAACATTATTTTGAATACTTTCAGGATGGACTGACTGGACTTTAAAATTGATTATAGATGAAAGACTTCTCATTCAATTACATACATGTCATTCAATATATACAATGTTTTCAGTGTACAAAATTACAGCTCCGGAAAAAATGAAGGGACCACTCCAAATGTTCAGTGCCTCTCGTTTTAATATTTATATATTATATTTAATATTTATAGGTACATGTTTGAGTAGAAACACAGGGATGTAGCCTTTTAAATCAAGTGGTCCCTGGAAGTTGGTCATCACACAGCAGACGGTCCACAGCTGATTGACTGTCGCAGACAAGGTGAAAGGACAGTGTGTTCCCAGATGCGGTATTCCTTGACTCTGCCTATTGCTCTTTCTACGAGGATTCGAAGTCGAGCGATTGCTTGTGTTTTCAGAGCATCCTCTTCAGTGAACTGCGCAGTGGTTAGAGATAAATTAATTAGTAATATTATTGTGAGTGCTTCTGTCCATCTTAAACATTTGTCTGCATATCTTAATGGTCACATTTGGGTCAAAGTTTTAATTTGAAATGTTCATTCCTTTCATGCTTACCTGTCATCTTGAAGGGTGGTATAATCAGCGTTGCCCCACGATCAGCTAGTGGCTTCTCGATGGTGAAACCCTTGTCTGCCATGCAGCCATCTCCTGGCTCCAGTAAATCCAGCAGTCCACCTCGTTCAGTCAGCTCTGGGTCGGAGATGGAGCCGGTGAAGAGACTTGACACAAAAGTCACAGCACTACAAGGGGCAATCCCAATCAAGGCCTTAAAGGTTGTTGTGTTCTTGTAAGATGATGTTCGGGTAATCATCGACTGCACCGAGGTGCAGTCGATGATTACCCGAACATCTGGACTGTACTGCACAAATTAGCTTGGCATGGTATTCTTGACTTGCTGTTTACTCATCCAGATGGGGAGGGAGCCAAGGAGCAGGTAACGGTAGTTGGCCCACGGTATAACAACATGGGAGACAGTGGACACACTGACCTGAAACATGTCAGCCAGCACCTTCTCTTGCAGTCCTGCAGCAACCCGGCAGCAGAAGAGAAAAAACTCAACCAGTTGCAGTCTACACGTTGGACTGGGAGAAATGGGTTCAAATGTTTGTTTCTTTTTCTGAGCTTTCGACCAATAAACCAACATGGAGGCAGATGGTTGAATAACCTCCCAGAAGTCACAAAAAACATCTCTTGACGTGAATCTGGTGTAAAAAAGGGTGTCCGCGTCTGAGACACAGAATCTGTGAAAAGGCACTTGAACCACTTTCAGCTGTGACAGCTCTCATCATCTCCTTGACTGTTTCTTCCAATTGCTGTATGTGTACAGCAGCAGCATCCAGTGCACCTGTATGAGATGAGGAAAAAAAAATAATACATCTAACCCAGATTTTGGCTGTGACTTGCATATTGGAAGCAGTTTGGACCTCTAAAGAAATTGCTTTTTGTAGCTCAATATTGCTTTTAAATTTTGCTTTTTATAGCTCAATATTCACCTTTACAATTAAGTAAGATATAAAATGCAACATTTGTACTTGTGATGAAGCTTTTCACATTGTGGTTTGGTCAAATGCTGGGACATTAATAAGACTAAACATTTTGTGCCCGAGTTCTGAAAAGTTGACCTACCTCCTCGGTATAACCTACTAAGAGCCCATTCTGTGATTAAACCATAGGTAGTACATCCTGTCAGGTAGGTGGTTTAAGAACAGTATGGGGTAATAGTAAGCCAATATTTCAGAACACTAACAAACACTGACAAACCTGGTTTAGGAGCAGAACCGAAATCATGTTCTGTCATCACCACCGAAGCTGAGATCTCCTCCATCGGCTCTTATTCACAGGGCAGCGGTTGCACCAGAGGAAGGGATGGGTGAACGTCTTGGCCTAAGCGAGTTGATGCTCTTTTATAAAAAGACCCCCTTCTTGGCAGTCCCCAGTTGTTCCACTGGAAACGGGAGGGTACAGACCCGATTTTCAGTCGCTTGGTGTGACCCCGGTTGGTTGCTAGCTGTAGCGTTTGTAGGCTGATTCACTAGTGCCGGCTACAAACAAACGTGCTACCTTGTTTTATTTTAAAGTTTGGCCCTTCATCCCGGCGAACCGCTTGAATCCACTTCTTCCTTAGACTAATTTCAGTCGGGAATCCATGAAAACTTAAGTAGGGTTGGTGTTGTTTGTTAGATGTACAAAGTGGAACAGAGCAGTGACATCTAGCCTTTGTTTCAGCCATGGTGGAAGTGCGCCGGAAGTTTTCATGCACAACGAAGACAAATCCCGCCACCGGAACCAGGAAGCGTGATAATCCCCTATTAAATTAAATTCCGAATTAACTTCCATTAACTCCATTAACTTCCAAAATCTGAGATTTGTCCTTTTACTTAACATGAATGGCGTTGAACACGGATATATAACACACATATCATTGAAATAGCTGTAACAGGCACGGACGTATTGATTACCTGAATGATTATGGGAGACCTACGTAATTTTCATAATATTGTTAATTGTCTAATATTAACATTTCAGTTGCGTTGGTAGGTATTTCATTTTCATTTGCTTGTTTAGCTATGTATGACAGGGTTATGGTTAGCTATGTATGACAGTTGACAATGTTGGTGTATTACAATTCATTATTTGGGTAGGCTGCTCCAACTTCTTTGCTGGTAGATATGTAAACATTTACTTTTATATAAATTATTGATTTCATTTTTCGTAAATAGTTAGTTGGAAGGAATCTGTTTCCTAAGCAATAACATTGAACTGAATTTTTTAGGCCTACATACGTTTACTATGTTACTATGGTATTATATGGAGCAATCTTACATATTTATGAAGTTTCCAGATCAATAAAGTTCTATATCTTTTTATTTGAACTGCCTGTATGTCCTCTTGATTATAGTATTACAGTGTGTATCTTGGTTATCAGCTATCATAGAATGGTGTCCAAATGGCTGCATGTGTAAGAAATAGGATTTGAACCAAGTGTTACAATAAAAAAAGCTTTTATTACAAGACCCCCCACCCCAAATTTTAACAAAACACTTTTTTTGGCTGTTTGGCTGGGGCAGAAGAGTGGAAGGGGAAACAAAGACAGGTAGCCTAAAGAAGAAGTAAGGAAAGGAATGAGAGGAAGAACAGTGAAATGAATGAACAGTGTGATAAACGCAAATGATTACCAAAAAGGTTATAATTACTGATTTATCAAATACGCAGAGAAGAGCATCATCGAATAAAGATTAAGGACCTGGATTATATCTTACAGTATTAAACTGTTGAAATTACAATTCAGAGTGGAGAAGGCTGAAGGCATTGGTCCTCATGCATCACCTCTCATGCCTCATGCATCACCTCTCAGCGCCTACCCAGCTGCATCTTATTCCATTTCGAAAAAGCGAGCATCTCACCAAGCAAAGTTTTGCTAATGCCTGCTCAAGTTATTTAAATACTTCATTCTATGGATATCTGAAAATATTTACAGATGGTTCTAAAGATCCCATAGGACAATGTGGTATTGGCATATATATTCCAGAATTTGAAAAAGGATATGGATATAGAGTGGGTGACTTTATCAGTATACTCAATCGAGATGGCCACAATAATAACCGCTCTTAGATGGGTTGTAGATACTAAGTTTTATAACAGATAATTCAATACGTGAAGATTTGGTGATAGAGGTAAAGCATCTTCTTTTAAATATTATAAGCCTTGGTTTAGTTATTCAGTTCTGTTGGATTCCAGCCCACCATGGAATATATGGCAATGAAATTGCTGATAAATTAGCTAAAAGATACTAACCTAATTAGAAGAATTTAACCTTAAGTATTATATTTTTTATTTTTATTTATTAATTTCTTTTGTTAGTTTGTTTTATTTGTTTATTTTGTTTCGTTAGTTTGGTTTTTTCTTTGAATTTATTTTTTTGATTTAAAGTATCATTTGCCAACGTCCTTGTCACAAACTCCTGTGTAGTAGTCAAGTAGGTGGCGGTATATGGGGAAAACTATGATCCACCACTAAACTAGCAGAAGAAGAAGATCTCTGCATCCGGTACGTCACGGAATAGGTCACGAGTCTGGCCGTTTCTCAATTCGCGTACTTGTGCGTGCTCGTGTGCTCGTGGACTCGTGAAACGTCATCAGTCGTTGCCCGAGCACTGTTCCAATTCGAAGCACGCATCAAGCGAGTACTGTCGTAAAACCCGGAAGTGTTCTTGATGCGTGCTCGATCTCGCCATTTCACCGAGCATGCATCGGAGGTGGCTCGTGTGTGCTTGCAACCGCTATAAATCCCAGGATGCATTTCGCACTCGCAGCAGTACGATAGCGGACAATATGGAGAAGACGCACAACTGTAGCTTAAGTTACTCTTAACTTATATATATTTATATAATATATAATATAATAATAATATAAGATAATATATAAATATATATATATATATAAAGTCGTGTGTGTATAGCTTATACACATGAAAGGACACGCATATCTTTTACATTTTTATTCATTCAGAATATTTACATACTATTTGAAAATGAAAGAGGCTGGGATTTTGTTTTATATCATTTGTTTATATTGTTCAGTAGTATATGCCTAAATGAGGCCGTAGCGCAGTTATCGGACGAGCAGAGGTGGTGACGTCATCGAGTCCGCTGCTGTTCCAATCGCAGGTGCGTACTCGCGTGCTCGCAAGTCTGTGCTTGAAGTACAGACTTGCCAAGTACGTGCTTGCAAGTCATCAAGTCCGTAGTACGCGTGCTAGGAATTGAGAAACGGCCATGGGCCATGGTCTTGGGCCGTTTCTCAATTCGCGTACTTGTGCGTGCTCGTGTGCTCGTGGACTCGTGAAACGTCATCAGTCGTTGCCCGAGCACTGTTCCAATTCGAAGCACGCATCAAGCGAGTACTGTCGTAAAACCCGTAAGTGTTCTTGATGCGTGCTCAATCTCGCCGTTTCACCGAGCATGCATCGGAGGTGGCTCGTGTGTGCTTGCAATCGCTATAAATCCAAGGATGCATTTCGCACTCGCAGCAGTACGATGGCGGACAATATGGAGAAGACGCACAACTGTAGCTTAAGTTACTCTTAACTTATATATATTTTTATTATAATAATAATAATATAAGATAATATATAAATATATATAAAATCGTGTGTGTATAGCTTATACACATGACAGGACACGCATATCTTTTCAATTTTTATTCATTCAGAATATTTACATACTATTTGAAAATGAAAGAGGCTGGGATTTTGTTTTATATCATTTGTTGATATTGTTCAGTAGTAGGCCTATATGCCTAAATGAGGCCGTAGCACAGTTAACGGACGAGCAGAGGTGGTGACGTCATCGAGTCCGCTGCTGTTCCAATCGCAGGTACGTGCTCGCAAGTATGTGCTTGAAGTACAGACTTGGCAAGTACGTGCTTGCAAGTCATCGAGTCCATAGTAGGTGCTAGGAATTGAGAAACGGCCTTGGCCCCATAACGCGGAAGCAAATCGCCTGATGTTACCCTGCGCCACGAGTAACCCCTGACCATGGACATATTAAAGGATGGACCACAGACCGAAAATGGCCGCCCATTCATTCCTATGCAAACTGCTCAGTGGCGCAGGGCAACATAGAGGCCGTTTCTCAATTCCTAGCACGCGTACTACGGACTCGATGACTTGCAAGCACGTACTTGGCAAGTCTGTACTTCAAGCACATACTTGCGAGCACGCGAGTACGTACCTGCGATTGGAACAGCAGCGGACTCGATGACGTCACCCAACCCAGTCGCCAAGAAAAAACGTCAGTGGTGTACGTTTCCATGAACACTGGATACGTAGCATTTCAACGTAAAAAATAGCGTGTTATACCTACGGTATCCACGTGTGCCGCTGTGGAGGCGGGTTTCGGGGTTTGGGTTTCACGGCTTTCGCGGCAAATTGTGGACACGATTGTTTAGGGGGGGGGAGACTGTTGTTGACCGGGGAGGGGGGGGGGGGGGACACGTTAGTTGAAGGGGGGGGGGGGGGGGACACGTTTGTTGAGGGGGGGGGAGACACGTTTGTAGGGGGGGGGCACGCTCGACAACGAGAGTTGGTTTTTATTGAACGCTCGACAACGAGAGTTGGTTTTTATTTAATGAGACTTCAACACGGAACAGCTGCGCGAAACGATGGTCACGTCACTCTCGGTGACGGTGTCGACAATAATGAACACACGAACAATGTTAATAGAACAACACACAACCACATAACATCCCGAACCCATTAACCCCCCTTAATCCTAACAACAAAACAAGTTAACAAAAGCCCCATTTGTCAACTGAGAACCCCAATTCCCAGAATCCCCCGCGGCTACGGAACACTGCGTAGCTTATATTAATCTTTATTATCTGAATGGGAAATGCAATATTTTAGGACAGATACATTAAACACGTTTCTAATGACATTTCTAGCGAGAAATGTACATTTTCCTTACATAATCTTCAGTCAGTGAATGTGTATGATCTTTATTAATCTTTATTATCTGAATGGGAAATGCAATATTTTAGGACCGATTCACCGTTAAACGTGTTTCTAATAACATTTCTAGCGAGAAATATACTTTTTAATTGCATAATCTTCGGTCAGTGATTGTGTCTGATCTTTAGTTTTATAGTTATTAGGAGTTGATCGGCTCGCTCGCATGTTTCAACGACGTCAGGTTGCTTTCGCTAAACTAGCAGCTCACGTGCTTCCTGCGTTTGTGTTATTAAACTGTTACTTTATGTAACTTTAATGATATCATCTTGTTAGAAACACGTATATCTGAGAGCCAACCCAGTCGCCAAAATCATGCCTACGTTGACAGTGTACGTTTCGTGAACACTGGATTACGTCGCATTTCAACATAAAATAGCGTGTTATACACACACACACACACGCACGCACATGCACAGACACACACACACAAGCACACACACGCACGCACAGACACACAGACACAGACACACACACACACACACACACACACACACACACACCACACACCACACACGCACACGGTGCATTTCGCTGCTAAAACAACAAAAAAATATTCCCTCAAATATTATTACTTTCAAAACGTTGGCCAAAATGGCCAATAATATCTTTTTTTTTGGGATGCTTCTAGGACATTTTGGGTGGATTTTGAACGGTATGTGGGGGGCACGTTTTTTGCAGGACCTGGCAACCCTGCGCTGTTGCCCGAGATCTGGTTCCACCCCGGCGTGGTGCCGTCTCCTTTTGACCTTTTGACCCCAGACTTCTGGGGGAATAGCTGAATCAATTCATTAGTCAATCAGAAGCATGTAAATATCTTTCCGGTGGTGTTAGAGGACGAACAAGGTGTCCTTCAACATCTACACTTCCAGGCGATTGCAACGGTGCCACACATGAGCATATTCAAACATGTTTAATGGTAGTAATTAGCTGTCGAAATTGGAGGCCTTAATCAATACTGAGCAGCTATTGATTTGCTTCCCGATCAAGATTTGTCACAAATGACATGTTATTTAGCATCTACACGTTGAGCTGAGTCCAATGACACCAAGAACGACACTCTAGCTAATGGTAACATGTATTTTACATGGTACACCTAGGTCTAGGACATGATCTCGGTGTAGCAAGAGGCCGAGCTTGATCTCATTGGACTCAGCTTAACGTGTAGATGCTAATTAACATGTAATTTGTCAAAAATCTCCATCGGGAAGCAAATCTATAGCTGGTCATTATTGATAAAGGCCTCCAAAATCGACAGCTAATTACTACCCCGAAACATATTCAAATATGATCATGTGTGGCACTGTTGCAATCGTCTCGAAACGTAGATGTCAAAGGACACCTTGTTTGCTCTGTTGCACCACCGGGAAGATATTTTCATACTTCTAATGGATTGATTCATATTTTAAGGTTCTCGGAGTGAGACTTTAAGTGGCTGCAGCAGAAGTGTTGAGACGAAAGATGATATCAAGAGATTTATAGAATATTCCCATTCACATTATGATTCTTCGTCGTAACATCCGACCAAACATCCTTTACATTCACAGAGCGAAGATTATGAAAGTCCAGGCTCAGCAAGTGCTCCATCTCGTTGCACCTGCACCCAGCGGCTCGCTTGCAAGATTTTGGCCTGAAGTTCTTCCCAGACCTATACCCTAACAGTCCAATATGCATATCTGAGAATCAGGCCTCTCTTCAATAATGACAAAATGTAATGAGAGAAATACAGATTCACTTTTTGTTATCTCATAAGCGGCGTGGTGCCGGCTCCTTTTGACCTTTTGACCCCAGACTTCAAAGACGTGGCCACAGGCCAGCGGTGTCTACACACATTAAGCCACAAATGTACACCTCCATCCTGCAAAAAATGGGGCCTAGAAACTAACCTCTGTCTTATGTACATTGACTGTACTGTTGGAGGTCACGCCCCTTTTCCAGCCTTTTCGAGATAGCTAGGGATGCTAAAATGTTGACACACATTTCCCGGGGCCCCGAGAACGACATATGCAAGATTTGTAGTTCTAGAGAAAAAAAGTTTTCCCAAATGGACTGTCATTTCAGGGCGGTAGGACCTTCCTATCTCAAAAACTGTTTTTCCACCACATTCTGAACCATTAGGTCTTGCAGGCTACACTTCTGAGGGGCTTTGTCCAAATGACACTCCATTTGGGAAAACTTTTTTTCTCTAAGGGCTAGAACTCCAAATCTCGGATATGTCGTACACGGGGCCCCGGGAAATGTGTGTAAACATTTTAGCATCCCTAGCTATCTCGAAAAGGTCGGCAAAGGGGCGTGACCTCCAACAGTACAGTAAATGTACACAAGACAGAGGTTAGTTTCTAGTCCCCATTTTTTGTGGGATGGAGGTGTACATTTGTGGCTAAAGGTGTGTAGACACAGCTGGCCTGTGGCCACGTTTTTGAAGTCGGGGGTCAAAAGGTCAAAAGGAGCCGGCACCACGCCGCTTATGAGATAACAAAAAGTGAATCTGTATTTCTCTCATTACATTTTGTCATTATTGAAGAGAGGCCTGATTCTCAGATATGCATATTGGACTGTTAGGGTATAGGTCTGGGAAGAACTTCAGGCCAAAATCTTGCAAGCGAGCCGCTGGGTGCAGGTGCAACGAGATGGAGCACTTGCTGAGCCTGGACTTTCATAATCTTCGCTCTGTGAATGTAAAGGATGTTTGGTCGGATGTTACGACGAAGAATCATAATGTGAATGGGAATATTCTATAAATCTCTTGATATCATCTTTCGTCTCAACACTTCTGCTGCAGCCACTTAAAGTCTCACTCCGAGAACCTTAAAATATGAATCAATCCATTAGAAGTATGAAAATATCTTCCCGGTGGTGCAACAGAGCAAACAAGGTGTCCTTTGACATCTACGTTTCGAGACGATTGCAACAGTGCCACACATGATCATATTTGAATATGTTTCGGGGTAGTAATTAGCTGTCGATTTTGGAGGCCTTTATCAATAATGACCAGCTATAGATTTGCTTCCCGATGGAGATTTTTGACAAATTACATGTTAATTAGCATCTACACGTTAAACTGAGTCCAATGAGATCAAGCTCGGCCTCTTGCTACACCGAGATCATGTCCTAGACCTAGGTGTACCATGTAAAATACATGTTACCATTAGCTAGAGTGTCGTTCTTGGTGTCATTGGACTCAGCTCAACGTGTAGATGCTAAATAACATGTCATTTGTGACAAATCTTTATCGGGAAGCAAATCAATAGCTGCTCAGTATTGATTAAGGCCTCCAATTTCGACAGCTAATTACTACCATTAAACATGTTCGAATATGCTCATGTGTAGCACCGATGCAATCGCCTGGAAGCGTAGATGTTGAAGGACACCTTGTTTGTCCTCTAACGCCACCGGAAAGATATTTACATGCTTCTGATTGACTAATGAATTGATTCAGCTATTCCCCCAGAAGTCTGGGGTCAAAAGGTCAAAAGGAGACGGCACCACGCCGGGGTGGAACCAAATCTCGGGCAACAGCGCAGGGTTGCCAGGTCCTGCAAAAAACGTGCCCCCCACATACCGTTCAAAATCCACCCAAAATGTCCTAGAAGCATCCCAAAAAAAAAAGATATTATTGGCCATTTTGGCCAACGTTTTGAAAGTAATAATATTTGAGGGAATATTTTTTTGTTGCGAAATGCACTGTGTGCGTGTGTGCGTGTGTGTGTGTGTGTGTGTGTGTTAGGGCTGGGCGATATGGACCAAAAGTCATATCTCGATATCTTCAAGCAGAATATCGATATAAGATAAATATCGATATTTGTCGAAGGGGGGGGGGGGCGCGCTCCGTGCGCAGATTTGATATTACTATTTCTACCGTTCGGAATTGAATTGTTTGATGGTTAAATAAACCGTGGACTAGACACTGCCTCCGCCTCGTATTAGAGAACATTATAATATATAACATCACGGCCAAAAGCTTTGTGCGCTTCCAAAATATTACGAACCGTAACGACTGCTGGGGGGGGGGCGGACATGACATGCTATTTTATGTATTCTTTAATATAGGCATTAGTGGGCAACTAACACAGTATTCAAAGACGTTCCCGAAATTCTGCCGTGCAGCCACGGTACCACATAGCCTTTAGCCGTGTTCTGTAAATATTCTAGAACCCACGGGAGGCATGTCGCAGTTCATGTACTTCAGCGAGTCAAAGCCAAAGTTCCTTTCCCCCAATTCCTTCTCAAACATGGCTCAGATAACCACCAATACAGTCTCGTTGAGGAAATACAAGAGACGTCAAAGAACCGACAAGAAACACTTGCGTTACAGTGTGTGTTCACACACACATGTGGCGCTCGCACGGTCGTGTCACATTGGCGGGCCAACGTCTCTGGGCGGGCCAGGCAGAGTAAGGGGAGGAGTTTAGATGCTTTGTGACAGACCAAGACATTCCAAATCAGCTCGATTGAGCCTCCGTACATTATAATATTAATGTCACGGCCAAAAGCTGTGTGCACCTCCGGAATATTATGGACAGAATTGCAACCCTTTGGTTGGGACCGTTTTTAAGCACACTCCACAAATTAACTTATATCCAAACCATTTCCATACTTGGTCTTTCGCTTGCAAACAAGCTCCTCGGAGCTGCATGCGCAGGCGGACACCATAGCTGTGTTCGAAATCGTTCCCTATGACAGATATAGCGCACTATATAGGGTGCTCGCGATTTTGTAGTGGTGTTCGAATTCTCAGTGGTTAATTTCATGCACAATATAGTGCACTTAAAATACCCAATGAATAGTGAACGATTTCGAACACGGCTCATGTTTCAAAAAGTGACGTGAGTCAGTGGAGGGGGGGGGGGGGGGGGGGGGGGGGGGGGGGGGGGGGGGGGGGGGGGGGGGGGGGGGGGGGGGGGGGGGGGGGGAGCAGGCAGAGACTGTGTGTGAGCCGGAGGCAGAGCGGAGAGACATGAGTTACGAAATAGCAGGCGGCAGGCGCCGTTCGAACTGGTGTTATTTGGAACAAATGTGCTGTAATTTCAACGCAAATTAAATTATATCGATATTGACGATATGGTCTCGTTTCATATCGCGTTTGAAAAAATATCGATATAATTTAAATATCGATATATCGCCCAGCCCTAGTGTGTGTGTGTTGTGTGTGTGTGTGTGTGTGTGTGTGTGTGTCTGTGTCTGTGTGTCTGTGCGTGCGTGTGTGTGCTTGTGTGTGTGTGTCTGTGCATGTGCGTGCGTGTGTGTGTGTGTGTATAACACGCTATTTTATGTTGAAATGCGACGTAATCCAGTGTTCACGAAACGTACACTGTCAACGTAGGCATGATTTTGGCGACTGGGTTGGCTCTCAGATATACGTGTTTCTAACAAGATGATATCATTAAAGTTACATAAAGTAACAGTTTAATAACACAAACGCAGGAAGCACGTGAGCTGCTAGTTTAGCGAAAGCAACCTGACGTCGTTGAAACATGCGAGCGAGCCGATCAACTCCTAATAACTATAAAACTAAAGATCAGACACAATCACTGACTGAAGATTATGCAATTAAAAAGTATATTTCTCGCTAGAAATGTTATTAGAAACACGTTTAACGGTGAATCGGTCCTGAAATATTGCATTTCCCATTCAGATAATAAAGATTAATAAAGATCATACACATTCACTGACTGAAGATTATGTAAGGAAAATGTACATTTCTCGCTAGAAATGTCATTAGAAACGCGTTTAATGGTGTATCTGTCCTAAAATATTGCATTTCCCATTCAGATAATAAAGATTAATATAAGCTACGCAGTGTTCCGTAGCCGCGGGGGATTCTGGGAATTGGGGTTCTCAGTTGACAAATGGGCTTTGGTTAACTTGTTTTGTTGTTAGGATTAAGTGAGGTTAATGGTTCGGGATGTTATGTGGTTGTGTGTTGTTCTATTAACATTGTTCGTGTGTTCATTATTGTCGACACCGTCACCGAGAGTGACGTGACCATCGTTTCGCGCAGCTGTTCCGTGTTGAAGTCTCGTTCAATAAAAACCAACTCTCGTTGTCGAGCGTTCAATAAAAACCAACTCTCGTTGTCGAGCGTGCCCCCCCCCTACAAACGTGTCTCCCCCCCCCTCAACAAACATGTCCCCCCCCCCCCCCCACCCCCAACAATCGTGTGTCGTCGTCCCCCCTCAACAAACGTGTCTCCCCCCCCCCCTCTCCCCGGTCAACAACAGTCTCCCCCCCCCCCCCTAAACAATCGTGTCCACAATTTGCCGCGAAAGCCGTGAAACCCAACCCCGAAACCCGCCTCCACAGCGGCACACGTGGATACCGTCGGTATAACACGCTATTTTTTACGTTGAAATGCTACGTATCCAGTGTTCATGGAAACGTACACCACTGACGTTTTTTTTATCTTGGCGACTGGGTTGCGTCACCACCTCTGCTCGTCCGTTAACTGTGCTACGGCCTAATTTAGGCATATACTACTGAACAATATAAACAAATGATACAAAACAAAATCCCAGCCTCTTTCATTTTCAAATAGTATGTAAATATTCTGAATGAGTAAAATTGAAAAGATATGCGTGTCCTGTCATGTGTATAAGCTCAGGGCCGGCCCTGACCAATTTGGCGCCCTAGGCGAGATTTTTCCTGGAGCCCCCTATCCTTTGGATCGCAGGGTAAATTTGACTACCAATGTTCATAAACTCAGAGAAGCTACAAAGCTTTGTCTTTGAGACTCCTTGATTTTAGATAGAAAATTAAACACACGAAACGTATTACAAACCAAGTAACAAGCAATGAATCATAAATACAATATGGTATGCACAAAATACTGCAGACGTTAGAACTTTTAATAATTAAACACTTTGCAGTAAAAAAAAAAGTCGTGCAAAACAAGTGACAATGAATCACTCAGACAATAAGGTATGCACAAAATACTGGCAAGAAATGCGTGATGTTTACTAAAGGCATTCATAAGCAAACTAATAGATAGAGTTCAGATTCAAATGATTGTAAATACAATTAAATGTAGTATGGTTTATCTAGTTTGGTTCTAACCAGAGATTAAGCACTCAACTGAAGTGTAAAAATAAAAATAAAAAATACAATAATGTATCAGGGCTGTGCAGAGGTAGACGGGACAGCAGCACCTGATGCTGTGTCACTGGGGGTGGTACTGAAATATTTTAAAAGTGCATCTGAAGAGAGAAGAGAAGTATATGTGACAACTGCATGTTACATTTTAATTAAAAAAACATGCTTGGTGTGCTCTACATGAGACTAATATAGACTAATAATGAAAATGTGATGATATTCATTCAACTTTATTGTCATTGCAATGCAATTCAGTCTAACCACAGTGCAAAAACCAGTAAAGTGCAGTGAAATTAATATATATGTATATATAGCCTATGGATGATATGTGAAAGCTAAGGTATGAAATATTAACAGTAATACACTTTAACTGCACTTTAAGACTGATGTAAACTTCGTGGATGGACAACTAAAAGCATTTTAACTGACATACAAGCAGGAAAGACACCTGTAAAATAACACCTGAACAGGCCTAACGTTAAGTTTCCAAACGTCCCTAATGAATTTAAGGTGGAGTAACATTAACACACGTCGACTCAGCTATTTATTGATTATTAAACAATGTTGCTATCGTCCGAAGTAAGCTAGCAAGCTATCACTCTGCTCCAACAACGGTAACTACGATGCATTAAACTATTAATTTCATGCACTTCATCACATTGACATTACTGTACCTCTATCTTTTTCACGTGCCTCCTCTCTTTCCTTCTTTTCCTTCCTTGGGCGCCGGACGGCTTCAGTCTTTTGGACATAATTCCGATACAGTGTCATTAATCTTTTTCTTCGTCTCAGGGTTACGGTCCGGTCAGATTCAGGCAGCTGGCCTCTTGACCCCGCCCCCCTCAAAGAGGGCAGGTACAGCCAGGCAGGCACCCAGAAAAAAGGCTTCTCCATTATTTAATAGTCTTTGCTATGACTTTATGTTGCTGTGGGCTTAAATAATATTTCGAAATAATAGTAGTAATGGCACTGGTAAAAAAAAAAGTAGTATTTATATATATAGATATAATTTTTTATTTTTTTATTATTATTATTATTATTTTTTTCTCCCCCCGTTTTCGGCGCCCCCCGCGGATGACGGCGCCCCTAGCATTTGCCTATACTGCCTATGCCCCTATACACACACGACTTTCTATATTATATATATATACTAAAGCACACCGGCGCCGCAGCGGCGCGGCGCGCATTTTACGCGCGTCAAAAGCACGCCCCTAGCACCAACAGGAGCGCGCGACGGCCGCGCTGCAGTATGAAATCAGGAAGTCACCTGTCAATCAACCGCAGCAAAGAGACGAAACGCAATGGGTGAGTAGCCTATTGTAGCCTAGTTTATTTATTTTCCATCTTTTTGGCTGAATAATTTGAAAATGTATATATCTGCGAAGTGAAAGTATGTTTTCAAGCATCAGATCAACTTAGTTTGTAGGGCACTTTATCGTTTTATTTACTGTCATTTCTTATTTATTTTATATTTTGCCATTATTCATCTACTGCATCAACAATCTCAATAACTGCAGGACCTTCTATTAAGCCTTTTTAGTATATAGTGCAGTCACCTTTTAAGGCCAATTGTTATTGTGTGTATTTATTGTATTAAGCTCCTGGATGGCTTTATTGATCCCCATTGGGACCAATACAGTATCTATCTATCTATCTATCTATCTAGCCTTAACATAGCCACACATTTACATGTATGCAGCCAGTAGTTATCCATTTTAATTGAGCAAGCTCTTTTACATTTTATTGAGGTTTTTTTATTTCAACAGAATAAATAACTGTTGCCAGACAGAGGGGGGCTGCCCTTCTTCTCCTGCGCTTTGCAAGGAGAAGACGAAGGGTTTGGATGCACCCCATCAATGAACAAAGACAAGAACAGGGGGTATGCCACAATCTGGTCCAGGAGCTCCGTGCAGATCCTGAGAGGCACGCCAATATTTCAATTCGCCACTAAGTGTGCAATGGCAGAACCATATGGTGCAGCCTATATGATGACCTATAATCTAGTTATTATCCCTCTCTGGTATAGTCTTTTGCATATATATATTATATACTTTTTTTTTATCCCTCGGGATAAATACAGTGATGTTATTGCTGTGCTGGATTCAGTAGCCAGTGTATTTTATTTGAGTGCTCGAGACACTTAATGTTATTTTTCCTTAAATCCAGAGAGACAGTTAATACATGATCTGATACCAGAGAGACAGTTAATACATGACAATGCATTTTTGAGCTTTGCCTGTGTTTTCTTTTACTTATCTATTTTATTGTATGAGAATGTTTCTATGTGAAGCACTTTGAGTCTGCTTCATGCATTAAAAGTGCTATGTGAATGAAGTTGCCTTGCCTTAAATAAATATATATTACAAGTAATCTGGTATCTACCTACATGGTGTGATTATATGTGACTTGATTTCGTCTATTTCCCATTAGGTTAATGGTTTGGGTACTTAGTCCACCATTGTTGATTTCTCACCTGAAGATCCAATCTCCAGAGCTATGGCTCGCCAGGCAATGTCCTTTTTGGAGTTGTCTTTGTAATGACGGGAACATTGGTCACAGGGGCGGCCCCAGCACATTTGGCGCTCTAGGCGAGGGGGGTGTATGAAGCGATTGTTGACGGGGGGGGGGGGGTGAAGCGATTGTTGACGGGGGGAGATTACTCGTTACTGAGTAATCAGTAACGAGGTTTGGAAATAGTAACGCGGGAGGGCCGCGCCTGATTGGTCATACAATTCGACATATTTTTCCACCTCGTCGACCAGTCTCTCATCGTCCATTCTCATAATTGTTTCTCACAAACGAAATAGGGCGACATCCAGTGGTGAGGGGTAGATATGGAGGTGTTAGATTACTCGTTACTGAAAAAAGTGGGGGGGGGGGGGGGGGGGGGCGCGCGTTTCTATGTGAAGCACTTTGAGTCTGCTTCATGCATTAAAAGTGCTATGTGAATGAAGTTGCCTTGCCTTAAATAAAAATATATATTACAAGTAATCTGGTTTCTACCTACATGGTGTGATTATATGTGACTTGATTTCGTCTATTTCCCATTAGGTTAATGGTTTGGGTACTTAGTCCACCATTGTTGATTTCTCACCTGAAGATCCAATCTCCAGAGCTATGGCTCGCCAGGCAATGTCCTTTTTGGAGTTGTCTTTGTAATGACGGGAACATTGGTCACAGGGGCGGCCCCAGCACATTTGGCGCTCTAGGCGAGGGGGTGTATGAAGCGATTGTTGACGGGGGGGGGGGGGTGAAGCGATTGTTGACGGGGGGATTACTCGTTACTGAGTAATCAGTAACGAGGTTTGGAAATAGTAACGCGGGAGGGCCGCGCCTGATTGGTCATACAATTCGACATATTTTTCCACCTCGTCGACCAGTCTCTCATCGTCCATTCTCATAATTGTTTCTCACAAACGAAATAGGGCGACATCCAGTGGTGAGGGGTAGATATGGAGGTGTTAGATTACTCGTTACTGAAAAAAGTGGGGGGGGGGGGGGGGGGGGGGGGGGGGGGGGGGGGGGGGGGGGGGGGGGGGGGGGGGGGGGGGGGG
>NC_079413.1:15954937-16042437 GCF_026213295.1 Gadus chalcogrammus | reverse complement strand
CGCAATCAGTGGCTGGGCTGTGTGTGTGTGTGCGTGTGTGTGTGTGTGTGTGTGTGTGTTTTTTTGTGGATGTGTTCACGATGATGCATGTACATATATCTGAGGCTTTGCCCACTGTTGACTCTCCTTCCTATAAAGGAAAGCCTTTTCCGATCTGCACGGAGACAGCCCTCTACCATTGTGCTCCCAGAGAAAAATGTCTTCCTCCTCGTGATTTAAAGTTGCAGCTGCAATACAAATCAACCTCTTCAAGGACAGACGCCGCGCCGAAACTACCGGAAGATTACTCTGTTGCTATGGCATTCTCTTTCTCTCTCTCTCTCTCTCTCTCTCTCTCTCTCTCTCACTCTTTCCTTCGACTCTCTCTCTCTCTCTCTCTCCATCTCTCTCTATCTCTCTCTCTCTCTCTCTCTCTCTCTCTCTCTCTCTCTCTCTCTCTCTGTCTCTCCCATAACTCACTGGGGGTGATGCATAGCAGGTGTCAGTGGTCTCCTCTGTGCGACCAGCCTCACACCGTTCTGCAGATTGTGACGCTCCGATTGGCTCCCAGTGACTCGTGAATCAGCAACAATCTTGCAAGAAGACATGTTTCTGAAACATACAAACACACACACTCATTCACACGCATACACACACATACACACACACACACACATGCACACGCATACACACACATACACACACGCACAATCACATACACACACACACACACGCACATGGGCACACACCCTTTAGGAAAATATAAAATTTTAATCTTTATGTAAAACGAGGAACATAAACCTGAGGTGTCTGCCTCCCAAAGCCTTTTGGGGGCCCTAAGCAGTATTTGCTACAAGCCTTTTTGGGACCCTCTCCCACCACCACGGAGTCATCTGTGCTTAATGATTATTGACAAAAACTGCGGGAGGGGGGTTGTAGGAGCCGCATTTAAGTTTTTTATGATTTGAGTGACTCACTAATTTCTCCTTCTTTCCCACCTTTGGTGAGTGCACACCTGCGACAGGTGCTGATGGTGCACCCTTTAAATAGGCCACGGAAGTGCATGACGTGGAGAAGGCTGGCAAGCAGATACAGTTATTGACCGTCTGTTTGTGAACTGTGCAGCTTGATATATATTATGCATCCTTAATTTGTTATATTTTATTTACAATAAATGACGGCCAAAGGACGGTCTTGGACAGTCAAACTCTTACTCTTTTTTGGACACAAACTGCGCGTCAAACAATGCCATCACCAGCTTTTTCCGTGTGGGGACAACTTGGGATCTTGGGGTTATAGGAAAAACCCAACCACGGTTTTTTCGCCATTACAGGGGTCTTTATGCAAAGATGCATAAAGACCCCCTCCTCCAATTTCTCAACACACGATTGGGGGCCCCCTGGTGGCCTCTGAAACAGATAAGAAGCAGATGAGCAGGGGAATGTGTGGGCATCTGCTGCTGTTTGTGTCTGCATGCATGTCTAGGTGTGTGTTTTTAGGTGTCTCTAGGTGTGAAGGTGTTTGGTTGTATGTGTGTGTATGTAAAGTGTATGTTCATGGGTGTTTTAGTGTGTGTGTGTGTGTGTGTGTGTGTGTGTATATATATATATATATATATATGTATTCTCAGATGTCAGACATGGAAGTTGAACCTGCTCTTCATCTCCAGAGGGACCGGCCCTCCATTAATTCCCTGAGCAGACCCCCGGGTGTCAGGTGGGGGTGTCAGGTGGGGTATGAGGTGGGGGTGGGGGTGTGTGGTGAGCCCCAGGGCAGGGAGGGCCGGTGTGTCAGAGCCTGTTGGTGAGGATGGTGTAGAGGAGCTAATAGAGGAGCTGACAGGGAGCCTGTTGGTGAGGATGGTATAGATGAGCTAACAGGAGAGCTAACAGGGAGCCTGTTGGTGAGGATGGTGTAGAGGAGCTTACAGGGAGCTAACAGAGGAGCTAACAGGGAGCCTGTTGGTGAGGATGGTGTAGGAACTAACGGGGAGCTAACAGAGAGCCCGTTGGTGAGGATTTGGTAGAGGAGCTAACAGAGGAGCTAACAGGGAGCCTGTTGGTGAGGATGGGGTAAAGGAGCTAACAGAGGAGCTAACAGGGAACCTGTGTTCCTAGCAGGGTGGAACCCCTCGCTGTGTCAATAACCTGAAGCCTCTGTCGGCTCCCTGGGAACAGAACGGCTCCCCTCTCAGTCCTCATGGTCAAGAGAACATACCGCCTATGTCATCTCTCTCTCTCTCTCTCTCTCTCTCTCTCTCTCACACACAAACAAACACACACAAATGCACATGCACGCACACACACGGTGATAAACACAAGAACAATCACATACATTGACAAACACAAACCCATGCACATGCACACACACACACACACAGAGTGATAAACACAAACACAATCCCCCACTCTGACAAACACACACGCAACCATTAAATATACAAATCCATTAAACCACACACACATGCACACACACGTCCATTAAACACTTACACACACATAGCACTCTTTTTAATTTGCTCACTGTGACACGCAGCATTGTGACGTGAGGAACTATGACAAACACACACACACACACACACACACACACACACACACACACACACACACACACACGCACACACACACACCTAGCCAGCATGTTAACTCCTCAGCATCAGAGGACAGTGTTGGTGGTTCAGCGCAGGGAACCAGAGATCATACAGACCTGCTGCTGCTCTCTCCTGATTTAGAAGCACACACACACACACACACACACACGCACATACATACACACACAAACACACATATACGCACACACACAGACACACGCACAATATACACACAGGCACGCATACACATGCATACACACACTGTGGCAGCCCCGATCGTCGGCGGCTGAGGTTTCCGAAGGAGACGGACCAAACAAGGTGTGGGTTAACGGTCTTTTATTTCGTATAACCACTCATGCAGAAAAAGGGTAACAAAGGAGTCAACTCAGGTTCTTCCTGGTCTGGGAAAAAGGACACCGCGCCGGGTCTGGTCCTGCTGCGGGGGGCGGGGTCTCAATCCCCGGCGTCTTCGGCTGCTTCCTTGGGGGAAGCGTAATGGCGTTAGCGGGGGGTCGGGTAATCTCCACCTACTGCGTCTTTCCCACTCGGTCGCGTTCCCCCGACTGGTGTCCACGCGGTCGTTTAGTACTCTCCGCCGTCTTGCTCCGCCGGGTGCTCCGCATCTCTGTGATTGCGCGGGTGCGCTCGATGCGCGCTCCCGCGTCGCTGCGCCGAGCGGCACATATCTCCCCCTGACTACCTGCCCGCGGAGAGGGCGCTGGCGGGGCTCGAACTCCTCCGTTGGATCGGGGTTGCCACACACCCCCCCCCTCAGCTGCAAATCGGGGTCCGCCCGGCATAGGCCTAGGCAGGCGTCCCTCCGGGACAGTGTGTCTGCGTTGGCATGTGCGCGTCCGGGCCGGTGGACCACCTGGAAGTGGAAATCCTGCAGGGCCAGGAACCAGCGCGTCACCCGGGCGTTGGTATCCTTGGCCATGGCCATCAACTTCAGGGGGGCGTGGTCTGTGACCAGGGTGAAGGTGCGTCCGAGGAGGTAGTAGCGGAGCTTCTGCACGGTCCACTTTATAGCCAGCGCCTCCTTCTCCACGGTCGAGTAGGCTTTCTCGCTGGCCAGGAGTTTCCGGCTGATGTAAGTCACCGGGTGCTCCTCGCCCGACCGGACCTGGGATAAGACCGCTCCCAGGCCCACCTCGGACGCGTTGGTGTGGACGACGAAGGGGAGGTTGAAGTCCGGGGTGATCAGGAGGGGCTCGGTGCAGAGGGCCCGTCGGAGGCACGAGAACGCCTCGTCGACCTCCTCTGCCCATAGAGGAACTGCCTCTGGGTAGCGTGTGGCGTAATCCACCATAACTAGGACATAGCGGTGACCTCGACTAGTCTTGGGGAGGGGACCTATGATGTCTAGCCCCAGCCGGTTGAACGGGACCTCTATCAGCGGCATCGGTATGAGGGGGTTCCGGACATTGGGTCTCGGGGCGGTGTGTTGGCACTCGGGGCATCATCACCAGAGATCATACAGACCTGCTGCTGCTCTCTCCTGATTTAGAAGCACTCACACACACTCGCACTCACACACACAAACACACACGCACATACATACACACACACAAACACACATATACGCACACACACAGACACACGCACCCACACACGCACAATATACACACAGGCACGCATACACATGCATACACACACTGTGGCAGCCCCGATCGTCGGCGGCTGAGGTTTCCGAAGGAGACGGACCAAACAAGGTGTGGGTTAACAGTCTTTTATTTCGTATAACCACTCATGCAGAAAAAGGGTAAGTGGGCAGTGGGGTGGTGGGATCAGAGCCACATCCTCTCCTCACGTCTCTGATGTTGATCTACATGCACCTCTCCACCATAGAGAGTGCCACCGACCGCCGTCACGTGACCATCAGGCGTTGCCCTGGGTAACATGCAGACCTGCTGCTTTCTGACATGTCACTGATTGTAATCAACAGAGTACTCGTATAATCGGACTCAGGTATAGCAGCTTGAGCCCCTAACTAGCCCTGAAGTAGCTTGAGCCCTGATGCATTTAACGACCTCCCCGATCCTACCAGTGGTCTAGAACCGTCTCACAGCCAGATACCTTGACTCCTGCTAGCTATAACCTAGCATGAAAGTTTCATTTGACGGTTGTACAACAGCACAGTTTCTCAGTCCGTAACAGAGAGACTAAAACAGGAATTACCTAATGAATCAAAGAGTGAGCCAACAAAATGGCTTCCCTGAATGGGATACGATGTGCTTTCCTAGCCCTGAAGCTAGGCTACTAGCTACAAGGGTTTTCAATGGATAACTATTAGAAGAGTAGTTATCCAGCTGCCTTACTAGTAGTTACGCTACTAGTAGTTATTCATTCAGCTTTCAGGGTCAGGCCTAGTGCTAGTTATCCATTCAGCTTCCAGGGCCAGGCCTAGTGGTAGTTATCTGTTTACAGCGCCCTCGTGGACCGGGGGACTCTGGGTGAAATGTGACACGCAGCAGGCTTCTATCAGCTAGCCTCTCTCTCTATCTGCTAGTGTCAACAAACTCCCTATCAGCAGAGATTCACCCTCCAATCACCCTCACAGCACAATCCTATCAGCACAGAGATTCACCCTCACACACATTCCTATCAGCACAGAGATTCACCCTCCATTCACCAACTCACAGTCATTACAGCTGAAGTTTAGGAGGCCGTGAGAAGCATCCCACCCTGGTGGAGGAGAGCTAGGGGACTGGGGCCTTAGACCAGCGCAGTCGGCTGAAGGAGGTGTTAGCGGGTCGTACTGTGTTCCAGCAGCACAGAGACAGTTTCCTGTTCCTTAAAGAGAACTCATACACTGATTAAAGCTTGCAGAGGACAATCTACCAAGGGTTGAAACATTCTGAGCTAACCACTGCTGACCAGGTGTCCACCAGTCGCTCTAGATGCCCACCTCCAGCTACAAGATGGTTAAGTGGGTCTGCCTGCAGGCAGACCCACTTAACCATCATGTCGTCATACAGTAGAGATGAATCTAACGTCTGACCTGTGTGACTCTGTGACAGCTAACTGCTGCTAACTGGTGTTAGCTACAGTGCTAACAGCAGTCATAGCACTGTAGAGAGAGCCTCGGACATGGGTTATCTTTCAGGAAGAAACCAATCCGCTTAGTAAGTGATCTGACGCGGGTCGTGACCTTGGCCAGCAGGCTACACATGTCTGTGTATGACTTCAGGAAACAACAAGGCCTTAAGCCTCTAATCCCAGCCCCAGGGTTCAGGAGGTCACTGTGGCTCCAGAGAATCAGAGCTCCAGCTCTGCTCTGATAAGACTGAGGAGCGGGTCTTGTCAGAGCAGGACTTATTCAGAGTAGTCCTGACCCCTAACGACCACACCAGGGTAGAGTAGTCCTGACCCCTAACGACCACACCAGGGGAGAGTAGTCCTGACCCCTAACGACCACACCAGGGGAGAGTAGTCCTGACCCCTAATGACCACACCAGGGGAGAGTAGTCCTGACCCCTAACAACCACACCAGGGGAGAGTAGTCCTGACCCCTAATGACCTGTGCCCTTAGCAAGGTGAGAGTAGACCTGTCCCTTAACAAGGTGAGAGTAGACCAGTCCCTTAACAAGAGGTGAGAGTAAACCTGTCCCCTTAACAAGAGGTGAGAGTAAACCTGTCCCCTTAACAAGAGGTGAGAGACCTGACTCCTTAACAAGAGGGGAGAGTAGACCTGTCCCCTTAAGGGGAGGTGAGAGTAGACCTGTGCCCTTAACAAGAGGTGAGAGTAGACCTGTCTCCTTAACAAGAGGTGAGAGGAGACCTGACTCCTTAACAAGAGGGGAAAGTATACATGTCCCCTTAAGAGGTGAAAGTAGACCTGGCCCTTAACAAGAGGTGAGATTGGACCAGTCCCTTAACAAGAGGTGAGAGAAGACCTGTCCCCTTAAGGGGAGGTGAGAGTAGGCTTGTCCCCTAAACAAGAGGTGGGAGTAGTCCTGACCCCTTAAGAGGTAAGACTAGGCCTGTCCCCTTAACAAGAGGTGAGAGTAGACCTGTCCCCATAACAAGCGGTGCGAGGGGACCTGACCCCTTAAGAGGGGAGAGTAGACTGTCCTCTTACAGAGGGGAGAGTAGACCTGTACCCTTAAGAGGTGAGAGTAGACCTGTCCCCTTAACAAGAGGTGAGAGTAGACCTGTCCCCTTAAGACATGAGAGTAGACCTGTCAACTTCACAGGGGTGAGAGTAGACCTGTCTCCTTAACATGGTGAGAGTAGACCTGTCCCCTTAACAAGACGTAAGAGTAGACCTGTCCCTTAACAAGAGGTGAGAGTAGACCTGTCCCTTTAAGAGGTGAGAGTAGAATTGTCCCCTTAACAAGATGGGAGAGTAGACCTGTCCCCTTAAGGGGAGGTGAGAGTAGACCTGTGCCCTTAACAAGAGGTGAGAGTAGACCTGTCCCCTTAACAAGAAGTGAGAGGAGACCTGACTCCTTAACAAGAGGGGAGAGTATACCTGTCCCCTTAAGAGGTGGAAGTAGACCTGGCCCTTAACAAGAGGTGAGATTGAACCTGTCCCCTTAACAAGAGGTGAGAGTAGACCTGTCCCTTAACAAGAGGTGAGAGAAGACCATCCCCTTAAGGGGAGGTGATAGTAGACCTGTCCCCTAAACAAGAGTAGGGAGTATTCCTGACCCATTAAGAGGTTAGAGTAGGCCTGTCCCCTTAACAAGAGGTGAGAGAAAACCTGTCCCCTTAACAAGCAGTGAGAGGAGACCTGACCCCTTAAGAGGTGAGAGAAGACCTGTCCCCTTAACAAGAGGGGAGAGTTGACCTGTCCCCTTAAGAGAAGAGAGTAAACCTAGTCCCCTTAACAAGAGGTGAGAGTAGACCTGTCCCCTTAAGAGGTGAGAGTAGACTTACCCCTTAAGGGGAGGTTAGAGCAGACCTGTCCCTTAACAAGGTGATAGTAGATTTGTCCCCTTAAGAGGTTAGAGTAGACCTGTCCACTTAACAAGAGGTGACAGTAGACCTGTCCCCTAAACAAGAGGTGAAAGGAAACCTGACCCCTTAAGAGGTGAGAGTAGACCTGTCCCCTTAACAAGAGGTGAGAGTAGACCTTTCCCCTTAACAAGAGATGAGAGTAGTCCTGTCCCCTTAACAAGAGGCGAGAGTCAAACAGTCCCCTTAAGAGATGAGAGTAGACCTGTCCCCTTAAGAGGTGAGAGTAGACCTGTCCCCTTACCAAGGGTGAGAGTAGACATGTCTCCTTAACAAGATGAGAGTAGCCCTGTCCCCTTAACGAGAGGTGAGAGTAGGCCTGTCTCCTCGACAAGAGGTGAGAGTAGACCTGTGCCCTTAACAAGGTGAGAGTAGACCTGACCCCTTAAGAGTTGAGAGTAGACCTGTACCCTTAACAAGGTGAGAGTAGACCTGTCCCTTTAAGAGTTGAGAGTAGACCTGTCCCTTAAGAAGGTGAGAGTAGACTTGCCCCTTAAGGGGAGGTGAGAGCAGACCTGTCCACTTCACAGGGGTGAGAGTAGACCTGTCTCCTTTACAAGGTGAGAGTAGACCTGTCCCCTTAACAAGACGTGAGAGTAGACCTGTCCCTTAACAAGAGGTGAGAGTAGACCTGTCCCTTTAACAAGATGGGAGAGTAGACCTGTCCCCTTAAGGGGAGGTGAGAGTAGACCTGTGCCCTTAACAAGAGGTGAGAGTAGACCTGTCCCCTTAAGAGATGAGAGTAGACCTGTCCCCTTACCAAGGGTGAGAGTAGACATGCCTCCTTAACAAGAGGTGAGATTGAACCTGTCCCCTTAACAAGAGGTGGAAGTAGACCTGGCCCTTAACAAGAGGTGAGATTGAACCTGTCCCCTTAACAAGAGGTGAGAGTAGACCTGTCCCTTAACAAGAGGTGAGAGAAGACCATCCCCTTAAGGGGAGGTGGTAGTAGACCTGTCCCCTAAACAAGAGTAGGGAGTATTCCTGACCCATTAAGAGGTTAGGGTAAGCCTGTCCCCTTAACAAGAGGTGAGAGAAAACCTGTCCCCTTAACAAGCAGTGAGAGGAGACCTGACCCCTTAAGAGGTGAGAGAAGACCTGTCCCCTTAACAAGAGGGGAGAGTTGACCTGTCCCCTTAAGAGAAGAGAGTAGACCTAGTCCCCTTAACAAGAGGTGAGAGTAGACCTGTCCCCTTAAGAGGTGAGAGTAGACTTACCCCTTAAGGGGAGGTTAGAGCAGACCTGTCCCTTAACAAGGTGAGAGTAGACTTGTCCCCTTAAGAGGTTAGAGTAGACCTGTGCACTTAACAAGAGGTGACAGTAGACCTGTCCCCTCAACAAGAGGGGAAAGGAAACCTGACCCCTTAAGAGGTGAGAGTAGACCTGTCCCCTTAACAAGAGGTGAGAGTAGACCTTTCCCCTTAACAAGAGGTGAGAGTAGTCCTGTCCCCTTAACAAGAGGCGAGAGTCAAACAGTCCCCTTAAGAGATGAGAGTAGACCTGTCCCCTTAAGAGGTGAGAGTAGACCTGTCCCCTTACCAAGGGTGAGAGTAGACATGTCTTCTTAACAAGATGAGAGTAGCCCTGTCCCCTTAACAAGAGGTGAGAGTAGGCCTGTCTCCTCGACAAGAGGTGAGAGTAGACCTGTGCCCTTAACAAGGTGAGAGTAGACCTGACCCCTTAAGAGTTGAGAGTAGACCTGTGCCCTTAACAAGGTGAGAGTAGACCTGTCCCCTTAAGAGTTGAGAGTAGACCTGTCCCTTAAGAAGGTGAGAGTAGACTTGCCCCTTAAGGGGAGGTGAGAGTAGACCTGTCCCCTTAACAAGAGGTGAGAGTAGACCTTTCCCCTTAACAAGAGGTGAGAGTAGTCCTGTCCCCTAAACAAGAGGCGAGAGTCAAACAGTCCCCTTAAGAGATGAGAGTAGACCTGTCCCCTTAAGAGGTGAGAGTAGACCTGTCCCCTTACCAAGGGTGAGAGTAGACATGTCTCCTTAACAAGATGAAAGTAGCCCTGTCCCCTTAACAAGAGGTGAGAGTAGGCCTGTCTCCTCGACAAGAGGTGAGAGTAGACCTGTGCCCTTAACAAGGTGAGAGTAGACCTGACCCCTTAAGAGTTGAGAGTAGACCTGTACCCTTAACAAGGTGAGAGTAGACCTGTCCCCTTAAGAGTTGAGAGTAGACCTGTCCCCTTAAGTGTTGAGAGTAGACTTGCCCCTTAAGGGGAGGTGAGAGCAGACCTGTCCCTCAAAAACAGGTGTGAGTAGACCAGTCCTTTAACAAGGTGAGAGTAGACCTGTCCCCTTAACAAGAGGTGAGATTGAACCTGTCCCCTTAACAAGAGGTGAGAGTAGACCTGTCCCTTAACAAGAGGTGAGAGAACACCTTTCCCCTTAACAATAGGTGAGAGGAGACCTGACTCCTTAACAAGAGGGGAGAGTATACCTGTCCCCTTAAGAGGTGGAAGTAGACCTGGCCCTTAACAAGAGGTGATATTGAACCTGTCCCCTTATCAAGAGGTGAGAGTAGACCTGTCCCTTAACAAGAGGTGAGAGAAGACCATCCCCTTAAGGGGAGGTGATAGTAGACCTGTCCCCTAAACAAGAGTAGGGAGTATTCCTGACCCATTAAGAGGTTAGGGTAGGCCTGTCCCCTTAACAAGAGGTGAGAGAAAACCTGTCCCCTTAACAAGCAGTGAGAGGAGACCTGACCCCTTAAGAGGTGAGAGAAGACCTGTCCCCTTAACAAGAGGCGAGAGTCAAACAGTCCCCTTAAGAGATGAGAGTAGACCTGTCCCCTTAAGAGGTGAGAGTAGACCTGTCCCCTTAAGAGATGAGAGTAGACCTGTCCCCTTACCAAGGGTGAGAGTAGACATGCCTCCTTAACAAGAGGTGAGATTGAACCTGTCCCCTTAACAAGAGGTGGAAGTAGACCTGGCCCTTAACAAGAGGTGAGATTGAACCTGTCCCCTTAACAAGAGGTGAGAGTAGACCTGTCCCTTAACAAGAGGTGAGAGAAGACCATCCCCTTAAGGGGAGGTGGTAGTAGACCTGTCCCCTAAACAAGAGTAGGGAGTATTCCTGACCCATTAAGAGGTTAGGGTAAGCCTGTCCCCTTAACAAGAGGTGAGAGAAAACCTGTCCCCTTAACAAGCAGTGAGAGGAGACCTGACCCCTTAAGAGGTGAGAGAAGACCTGTCCCCTTAACAAGAGGGGAGAGTTGACCTGTCCCCTTAAGAGAAGAGAGTAGACCTAGTCCCCTTAACAAGAGGTGAGAGTAGACCTGTCCCCTTAAGAGGTGAGAGTAGACTTACCCCTTAAGGGGAGGTTAGAGCAGACCTGTCCCTTAACAAGGTGAGAGTAGACTTGTCCCCTTAAGAGGTTAGAGTAGACCTGTGCACTTAACAAGAGGTGACAGTAGACCTGTCCCCTCAACAAGAGGGGAAAGGAAACCTGACCCCTTAAGAGGTGAGAGTAGACCTGTCCCCTTAACAAGAGGTGAGAGTAGACCTTTCCCCTTAACAAGAGGTGAGAGTAGTCCTGTCCCCTTAACAAGAGGCGAGAGTCAAACAGTCCCCTTAAGAGATGAGAGTAGACCTGTCCCCTTAAGAGGTGAGAGTAGACCTGTCCCCTTACCAAGGGTGAGAGTAGACATGTCTTCTTAACAAGATGAGAGTAGCCCTGTCCCCTTAACAAGAGGTGAGAGTAGGCCTGTCTCCTCGACAAGAGGTGAGAGTAGACCTGTGCCCTTAACAAGGTGAGAGTAGACCTGACCCCTTAAGAGTTGAGAGTAGACCTGTGCCCTTAACAAGGTGAGAGTAGACCTGTCCCCTTAAGAGTTGAGAGTAGACCTGTCCCTTAAGAAGGTGAGAGTAGACTTGCCCCTTAAGGGGAGGTGAGAGTAGACCTGTCCCCTTAACAAGAGGTGAGAGTAGACCTTTCCCCTTAACAAGAGGTGAGAGTAGTCCTGTCCCCTAAACAAGAGGCGAGAGTCAAACAGTCCCCTTAAGAGATGAGAGTAGACCTGTCCCCTTAAGAGGTGAGAGTAGACCTGTCCCCTTACCAAGGGTGAGAGTAGACATGTCTCCTTAACAAGATGAAAGTAGCCCTGTCCCCTTAACAAGAGGTGAGAGTAGGCCTGTCTCCTCGACAAGAGGTGAGAGTAGACCTGTGCCCTTAACAAGGTGAGAGTAGACCTGACCCCTTAAGAGTTGAGAGTAGACCTGTACCCTTAACAAGGTGAGAGTAGACCTGTCCCCTTAAGAGTTGAGAGTAGACCTGTCCCCTTAAGTGTTGAGAGTAGACTTGCCCCTTAAGGGGAGGTGAGAGCAGACCTGTCCCTCAAAAACAGGTGTGAGTAGACCAGTCCTTTAACAAGGTGAGAGTAGACCTGTCCCCTTAACAAGAGGTGAGATTGAACCTGTCCCCTTAACAAGAGGTGAGAGTAGACCTGTCCCTTAACAAGAGGTGAGAGAACACCTTTCCCCTTAACAATAGGTGAGAGGAGACCTGACTCCTTAACAAGAGGGGAGAGTATACCTGTCCCCTTAAGAGGTGGAAGTAGACCTGGCCCTTAACAAGAGGTGATATTGAACCTGTCCCCTTATCAAGAGGTGAGAGTAGACCTGTCCCTTAACAAGAGGTGAGAGAAGACCATCCCCTTAAGGGGAGGTGATAGTAGACCTGTCCCCTAAACAAGAGTAGGGAGTATTCCTGACCCATTAAGAGGTTAGGGTAGGCCTGTCCCCTTAACAAGAGGTGAGAGAAAACCTGTCCCCTTAACAAGCAGTGAGAGGAGACCTGACCCCTTAAGAGGTGAGAGAAGACCTGTCCCCTTAACAAGAGGCGAGAGTCAAACAGTCCCCTTAAGAGATGAGAGTAGACCTGTCCCCTTAAGAGGTGAGAGTAGACCTGTCCCCTTAAGAGATGAGAGTAGACCTGTCCCCTTACCAAGGGTGAGAGTAGACATGCCTCCTTAACAAGAGGTGAGATTGAACCTGTCCCCTTAACAAGAGGTGGAAGTAGACCTGGCCCTTAACAAGAGGTGAGATTGAACCTGTCCCCTTAACAAGAGGTGAGAGTAGACCTGTCCCTTAACAAGAGGTGAGAGAAGACCATCCCCTTAAGGGGAGGTGGTAGTAGACCTGTCCCCTAAACAAGAGTAGGGAGTATTCCTGACCCATTAAGAGGTTAGGGTAAGCCTGTCCCCTTAACAAGAGGTGAGAGAAAACCTGTCCCCTTAACAAGCAGTGAGAGGAGACCTGACCCCTTAAGAGGTGAGAGAAGACCTGTCCCCTTAACAAGAGGGGAGAGTTGACCTGTCCCCTTAAGAGAAGAGAGTAGACCTAGTCCCCTTAACAAGAGGTGAGAGTAGACCTGTCCCCTTAAGAGGTGAGAGTAGACTTACCCCTTAAGGGGAGGTTAGAGCAGACCTGTCCCTTAACAAGGTGAGAGTAGACTTGTCCCCTTAAGAGGTTAGAGTAGACCTGTGCACTTAACAAGAGGTGACAGTAGACCTGTCCCCTCAACAAGAGGGGAAAGGAAACCTGACCCCTTAAGAGGTGAGAGTAGACCTGTCCCCTTAACAAGAGGTGAGAGTAGACCTTTCCCCTTAACAAGAGGTGAGAGTAGTCCTGTCCCCTTAACAAGAGGCGAGAGTCAAACAGTCCCCTTAAGAGATGAGAGTAGACCTGTCCCCTTAAGAGGTGAGAGTAGACCTGTCCCCTTACCAAGGGTGAGAGTAGACATGTCTTCTTAACAAGATGAGAGTAGCCCTGTCCCCTTAACAAGAGGTGAGAGTAGGCCTGTCTCCTCGACAAGAGGTGAGAGTAGACCTGTGCCCTTAACAAGGTGAGAGTAGACCTGACCCCTTAAGAGTTGAGAGTAGACCTGTGCCCTTAACAAGGTGAGAGTAGACCTGTCCCCTTAAGAGTTGAGAGTAGACCTGTCCCTTAAGAAGGTGAGAGTAGACTTGCCCCTTAAGGGGAGGTGAGAGTAGACCTGTCCCCTTAACAAGAGGTGAGAGTAGACCTTTCCCCTTAACAAGAGGTGAGAGTAGTCCTGTCCCCTAAACAAGAGGCGAGAGTCAAACAGTCCCCTTAAGAGATGAGAGTAGACCTGTCCCCTTAAGAGGTGAGAGTAGACCTGTCCCCTTACCAAGGGTGAGAGTAGACATGTCTCCTTAACAAGATGAAAGTAGCCCTGTCCCCTTAACAAGAGGTGAGAGTAGGCCTGTCTCCTCGACAAGAGGTGAGAGTAGACCTGTGCCCTTAACAAGGTGAGAGTAGACCTGACCCCTTAAGAGTTGAGAGTAGACCTGTACCCTTAACAAGGTGAGAGTAGACCTGTCCCCTTAAGAGTTGAGAGTAGACCTGTCCCCTTAAGTGTTGAGAGTAGACTTGCCCCTTAAGGGGAGGTGAGAGCAGACCTGTCCCTCAAAAACAGGTGTGAGTAGACCAGTCCTTTAACAAGGTGAGAGTAGACCTGTCCCCTTAACAAGAGGTGAGATTGAACCTGTCCCCTTAACAAGAGGTGAGAGTAGACCTGTCCCTTAACAAGAGGTGAGAGAACACCTTTCCCCTTAACAATAGGTGAGAGGAGACCTGACTCCTTAACAAGAGGGGAGAGTATACCTGTCCCCTTAAGAGGTGGAAGTAGACCTGGCCCTTAACAAGAGGTGATATTGAACCTGTCCCCTTATCAAGAGGTGAGAGTAGACCTGTCCCTTAACAAGAGGTGAGAGAAGACCATCCCCTTAAGGGGAGGTGATAGTAGACCTGTCCCCTAAACAAGAGTAGGGAGTATTCCTGACCCATTAAGAGGTTAGGGTAGGCCTGTCCCCTTAACAAGAGGTGAGAGAAAACCTGTCCCCTTAACAAGCAGTGAGAGGAGACCTGACCCCTTAAGAGGTGAGAGAAGACCTGTCCCCTTAACAAGAGGCGAGAGTCAAACAGTCCCCTTAAGAGATGAGAGTAGACCTGTCCCCTTAAGAGGTGAGAGTAGACCTGTCCCCTTACCAAGGGTGAGAGTAGACATGTCTCCTTAACAAGATGAGAGTAGCCCTGTCCCCTTAACAAGAGGTGAGAGTAGGCCTGTCTCCTCGACAAGAGGTGAGAGTAGACCTGTGCCCTTAACAAGGTGAGAGTAGACCTGACCCCTTAAGAGTTGAGAGTAGACCTGTACCCTTAACAAGGTGAGAGTAGACCTGTCCCCTTAAGAGTTGAGAGTAGACCTGTCCCTTAAGAAGGTGAGAGTAGACTTGCCCCTTAAGGGGAGGTGAGAGCAGACCTGTCCCTCAAAAACAGGTGTGAGTAGACCAGTCCTTTAACAAGGTGAGAGTAGACCTGTCCCCTTAACAAGAGGTGAGAATAGACCTGTCCCCTCAAGAGATGAGAGTAGACCTGTCCCCTTACCAAGGGTGAGAGTAGACATGTCTCCTTAACAAGAGGTGAGATTGAACCTGTCCCCTTAACAAGAGGCGAGAGTAGACCTGTCCCTTAACAAGAGGTGGGAGTATTCCTGACCCATTAAGAGGTTAGAGTAGGCCCGTCCCCTTAAAAAGAGGTGAGAGTAAACCTGTCCCCTTAACAAGCAGTGAGAGGAGACTTGACCCCTTAAGAGGTGAGAGTAGACCTGTCCCCTTAACAAGAGGTGAGAGTAGACCTTTCCCCTTAACAAGTGGTGAGAGTAGTCCTGTCCCCTTAACAAGAGGCGAGAGTCAAACAGTCCCCTTAAGAGATGAGAGTAGACCTGTCCCCTTAAGAGGTGAGAGTAGACCGGTCCCCTTACCAAGGGTGAGAGTAGACATGTCTCCTTAACAAGATGAGAGTAGCCATGTCCCCTTAACAAGAGGTGAGAGTAGGCCTGTCCCCTCGACAAGAGGTGAGAGTAGACCTGTGCCCTTAACAAGAGGTGAGAGTAGGCCGGTCACCTCGACAAGAGTTGAGAGTAGACCTGTGCCCTTAACAAGGTGAGAGTAGACCTGTCCCCTTAAGAGTTGAGAGTAGACCTGTCCCCTTAACAAGAGACGAGAGTAGACCTGACCCCTTAACAAGAGGTGAGACTCTCACCTCTTGTTAAGGGGACAGGATTACTCTCACCGTGAGAGTAATCCTGTCCCCTTAACAAGAGGTGAGAGTAGAGCACTACGTAATGAGAAAACAAGTGCAATTATTTCAAGCTTTTAATACAAACTTAATAAACCATCAGTCCTTCTTAACATGTAAGACACTGACTCCAAATACTTTGTTATACCGTTTCTTTTATCAAGTATTGCACAATGTAGGTACAAAATTAATATAGGATTACATTTTGTCCATAATATAGCAAAAATCTTTTCAACTTTTAACAGAAAATACAACTCTTGTTTTTTCAAAAAAGCAAACATTCTTAAATCCCACCGCTGGAATAGTCGTCATTCGTTTGAGACTCAGTATGTCCTATTTTTTTTTTTTTAAGATGGATTCATTTTACAATTTCAATAAAAAAGAAATAACACAGGTTGCTGCAGCCATCACAGATCACTGGAGTAGTAAAAAGATAGAAATGCAATACCATGTCATAGAAACAATATATACTCTGATATCTTACAAACTCTGTACTAAATTAAATTATACAATCAGAATAAAGACTGCGAATTCCATTTACTCGAGCCAAAGTTGAACATTGGCGATGTCCAGTTATACTTCAAATACTGAAAGAGGCCATGAACTGGGAAGTTGTTTTCTTCCTTATATATTTATATGTAGCATAAAATTGTCACGTAAAAAAAAACATTTTGTGCTAGGTTGGCAAATGAAATGACAATGATTCGTTCTAAAGTGACCAAGCATCTCGTCCTACAAGCCTGGGGGGTCCAGATGCCCCCCCCCCCCCCCCCCCGAGGGGTCCCTCCCCTCCGGGGGTTGGGGGGTCTCCTCGCCTCATGTTGCTACGGCGACCGCGCCCCCCGGCCCCATGGTCCTAGTGTTGGCCGTGACATCCTGTTTGTTTCTGGGTTTCTGTTCCGGGTTTATGTGCATTTTGATTCCCACTAGGACCCCCTCCTCCCTCTGGGGGTGAGGGTGTAGTAGAGGAGTAGAGTAGTAGTACTAGAGGAGCAGCAGCAGAGCAGTAGTTCTACCAGTACTCTGGTACTCAGAGCAGTAGTTTTACTAGTACTCTGGTACTACAGAGTAGTACTACAGAGTAGTAGGTCTACCAGTACTCTGGTACCATAGTGCAGTAGTTCTACCAGTACTCTGGTACCATAGAGCAGTAGTTCTACCAGTACTCTGGTACGATAGAGTAGTAGTTCTACCAGTACTCTGGTACTACAGAGCAGTAGATCTACTAGTACTCTGGTACCACGGAGCAGTAGTTCAACTAGTACTCTGGTACTACAGAACAGTAGTTCTACCAGTACGCTGGTACCGGTGACTAGTCCCCGACTAGTTGGCCATGACGGGCTGGTACTGCTGGTGTGAGTACTGCTGGTGTGAGTACTGCAGGGCCCCCGGGCCGAGGCCGTCCATCAGGGCTGCGTCTCCCAGCCCCCCGTACGCCGCCAGCATATCGAGGGCGTGGCCGTAGCCCAGCGGGCCCAGGCCCAGGGACTCCTCCCCGGGGAACAGGGGCCCCCCGGGGCTCCCCGGGCACTGCAGGCTGGGGAACACAAACTCCTTGGCGTTGGGGGAGAGGGCGGAGGGCTTGAGGTGCGGCGGGCCGTACAGCGACAGCATGGAGGGGTGCTTCAGGCCGCTGGGCGAGCTGCGGGCTGTTTGCTTCCCCGCGTTGCCGCTGCTGTTGTTGTTGTTGTTGTTTCCCATGTTGTTGTTGCTGTGGTTGCCGCTGGGGTTGTTGTTGTTCCCGCGGCCGCTGCTCTTCATCTTTGTGGAGCCGAACTTGGTGGCGGCGAAGGTGGCGGTGGTGAAGGTGAGCGGCTGGGCGGAGCGCGGCAGGAAGCAGGGGCTGCCCGCCTCCGAGTGGCCGAAGGGCGGCGAGGGGGAGCTGGAGGCCGGGGAGCCGCCGCCCCCCACGCCAACCACCCCCCCCCCACCCGGGGGCTCGCTGATGGGCAGGAACACCTGCGCCTCGGGGTTGAAGCTATTCCTGATCTCCTTGTCCAGGTCCGCTCCCGCGGCCCCGCCCCCGCCCCCTTCCGGCCCGCTGTCGTCCACGTACAGCACCTTTACGGGGCCCTTGTCTCCGATCTGGTAGGACACCTCGAAGGGGTCGATCCACACGCTCAGGTCCTGGGGCAGGTTGTGCCGGACGTCGACCAGGTCCAGGCCGCTCTGCCGCGCGGCCTGCTCCACCACAGGGTCCACCTTCACACCAACCTGCAGGCAGCGGTACCCCGAGCCCTTAGAGGGCCGGTCGGGGTACCAGTGGCCCTTGAACTTGGCCTCCAGCTGGCGCTGCAGCTCCTCTCCGAAGGTATTGACACGGCGTCGCGGCAGCTTGTTGTACAGGTAGGAGATGAGGAAGTTCAGAGCCACCTGGATCTCCAGCTGCATCGCTGAGGGGGGGAGGATGCTGGGGGCCGGGGGTCTAGAGGCCAGGGGGTCTGGGGGTCTATTGGCCTCAGGATCTAGGGATCTGGGGGTCTTGTGGTATGGGGGTCAGGGTTTCTGGGGTTCTGGGGTCAGGGCGGTCTGCTAGGTTTTTTTTTTTGTGATAAGGACTCCAGCTCAGGAGATCCACTGGTTTGGATCTGGTAGAGCAGGTGGAAACCGGTAAGAACTTAGAAAAAAAGTAAGTAGTGTCCTTCCACAGAAGTAGGTCACGTCTCCTAGGAGAAAGGAGAGAGGGGAGGATTAGCATTCATGACACATAACGATTCCGATTGGTTCATCATCATCGTCAACTTGGATTTTAAATAACACCGATGCTGTATTGTTTATTTTATATTAACACGTAACGCAGCCGATGACACGTGACGTGCGCAGTGGTCCCATTACCGATCCGACGCGTTCCTCCTCGTCGGGTCAGTTTTACACACAGACGATAACGCTCTACGCTCACTGGGCTCTCCGACCGCATATCCATGAGGCTCAGTAGGTCTGACCGGTTGTCTAAAGGGCGACCATACCAAGAACTAAGCTGAATCAAGATCAGACGGATCGACAGTCAGCGAAAAAGCAAGAGAGGGAGAGACGGGCTGAGGGTGCTACGACAGGGTGGGGGTGCTCCGACGGGAATACACCTCAGTAATTAACAGTCTCCTATTAGGTTAACATAAGCACACGCACACACGCACAAACGCACACACGGCCTGACGCAGCAGATGTAGGCTACTCCAGTGAGCCGACATTAACGCTGTCTGATACTTACTTTAGTTTGTATAAAAGTGGATCCTCAGTAGTTCAGTAGTGCAAAAAGACAAGAGTGAGATGACCTAATAATATAAAAGTATTCCAGCAGCATGGTTTAAGGTAGACGTTCTCAAAGGTCCGAAGGTATATATTCTTCAGATGTTCTCCAGGTTTATGTTCAATATATGTTCTTGAGTATGAAGGTAGATGTACTTCAAATGTTCTCCAGGTAGATGTTCTCCTCCTCAGGAGCAGCGGCATCTCCGCTCGCCGCCCCGCGCGCCACAAATTATAGCCTCACGAGGGGGCGGGGCCGCGTGTCAGAGAGGAAGAGAACACCGCGCGCTGTGATTGGTCCAAGCTCCGGGTCACGCCCTCTGTCAACGACCCCCGCCGTCGTTCTGATTGGCTGCGGTCACCAGAAGACACGTGACGCTGTGGAATGAAGCCACGCCCATATCATGTGCGTCACGGACGGTGTTGCCAGATTGGGGCATATATCACGCAGAATGAGGCAACCCTGGGGCCTGGACACGGACCAACGGTCTGCGCCGACAGCAGAGGACCAGAATACCGGAGGAGACGCGACGTGGTTTTATTACCGACGTAGGGACACACAGATGGCATTCTAACACTAACCCTAAAGCCTTTCTGATCCACCTGAACGTATTTCTCAACTGAAACGATATTAATCACCCGCCGAGTTAAATTTATATTCTAACCAGTGTCCCACGGTATCATACCCGCTGTGTTTCTAGATACAGGTACATACAGGTGTAGGCTATGAACTCAGCGTTACAGCCTCCGTTCCTTCCGTGCTAGGGGTTATATGTTATCATGTATGTTATAACGGTTTATAGGAGCTGTGTGTTCGGAGGTTCACTCGCCGGAAGCACACAGACAGGAATGGGGGCGCGGTCCGCTCTCTGGAATGGGAGAGCGCTCATTGGGCGAGAACGAGGAGGATGTGAGGCAGCCCATTTCGGTCTCTGATTGGTGGAGGGCAAGGCAGGGCGTGGACCCCCCCTCTCTGTCTGTCTGTCTGTCTGTCTGTCTGTCTGTCTGTCTGTCTGTCTGTCTGTCTGTCTGTCTGTCTGTCTGTCTGTCTGTCTGTCTGTCTGTCTGTCTGTCTGTCTGCCTGCCTGCCTGCCTGCCTGCCTGCCTGCCTGCCTGTCTGTCTGTCTGTCTGTCTGTCTGTCTGTCTGTCTGTCTGTGTGATCCTAAACACCTTGGAGACCGTAATCCGCAGGATTACAGTTTATCAATTGTACGTTTGAATAACCGTTCCTCTATGGTGAGGAGATGATAACACTCTGTTATGGTGGAGCACAAAGTGATAAAACATCCAGGCTGTCTGACAGCTGGAGAGAAACTAGTACTAAACTGTCAGGCGAGTTTGAACCCGACTCAAATGCCAACGTTTTAACATTAATAAAGCGCTAAGCATTAAAGGTTGGGTATGGAATTCGCTTTTTTGGCCATTTTTGCAAAATTACTTGAAATCCTTATCATAACCCACTTACAGCCACTGAGTTAGAAGTACTGACATGAATGTTAAACAAGTCAATCATCTTTGGAACGGGCAGGGCTCGAAAAACTCCAGCCAATGATTTCCAGAGCCACCGAGTTGCATTGGACAGTAAGTACGTCAATCAAACGGTCGTACTGCACTCCCCCTCCCCCCGCGCCCCGCGCGCAACCCCTTCGTGCAGTACTCGTGACCCAGAGCTCGTGACCCAGAGCAAGCTCCTGTTTGTTGTTATCCTGCGGTAGCTACTGGAACTAGTTAATCCACATTTGGACCTAGCAGTAGAAGACAATTTCCATGGCAGACAAGACGCCACCATCCCCACCACCACCACCACCACCAGCAAAGAGAAGGAAAACTCTTTTTCAGAGAGTAATGACAGGCTATGATATTTTGCCATAAACTTGGGTGAAAACTAGGGTTGCCGCGTATACCGTGTTACCGATGTTAGTGGGAAGAGGCAGTGAATGAAGTATTGATTAGACAGCGATTTATTATTAATCATAGCAACGCTGGTAAACAAACCTGCAAAGCCCAATCCTTACGAGAGCTCACCCGCTACGGCCATCCGGAGGCGCAGAGCTTTTTGCCGTGATATTATATATACAATTATATTACTATTATACAACGGGGGACCTTAATCCAGCGATCTGATTGGTTCCTAATTGTGGTATAATGAGCGTATACATAACTGCTATGACGCCCGATCATTTTGTGAAAGTTTGCATATCACTCCGCGCCTGAAAGTAGAAACAGTTACAAAGTAAAACATATGTTGGATGATTGGAGAGGGTGTAAATGTTGTTACTCTGGGAGTGAGCAAGGCGATGGAGAGACCAACGAAAGCTTAGGCACACGGCGAGTGAACTGCTCCATAAGATAAATTGCCGGCGAACCGCTCTAGCCGAGCCTTCTCTCGGAGGGACGCTAAAGTGTTTTGCATAGCGACCGTCGTGCATTTTGAAGGCAGCCAGGAGGGACTACTTTTTTGTATTCTTTAATAAAACGGGTACTTTGACTTTCTTGGTTTTTTTAAATGTAGTGTGTCTATGAATTTCGTTTCGCCATAATAGTAACCGTTGTATAAAAGCAATAGATCACTTCAGTCAATGGTATGTGCTAATTATACCACTGTGAAGGGGGTCGCCGGCCCTCCGCTGCGCGTCGGGGCCGGACAACGACCCTTAAGAGTGGTATAATGAGCACATACCACAGCCTGTCGTGATCTATTGCTTAATTATATATAGAACGTTATAAGACGCTGTCATCGAGAATTGGCGCGCTGCCAGACGCTGTTACAGTGTGAGAGGAGAGTTGACGGAGAAGATGGCGGTTGACCTAGTTTCAAAGTTTATACCGTTTATACTCGGTAATACCGGTGTTGAGACGAGTGTATTACTCGGTGTGAAAATGTCCACACCGCGGCAACCCTAGTGAAAACCAGGACTTCCAATACAATTATATGAAACAAACATACATTTTCTAAAAATAGTAATGATTTATGTCACCGTTTAATGTTTATAATATCTGGTGCAATTTACAGCTGAATGTAGTGCCATGTTGTTTAACGAAAACCTACGCTAGCCTGGCTCGCTCTCGCGCATCTGTGTTCGCGCTCGTGCATGATTGCGCGTCCAGGTACTTTGAATGGGTGGAGTCAGAGTCAGCGTTGAAGGAGAGGGGGGGAGCAGTCGGTGTGGAGGAGGCCAGCAGTAGAGGCTCCTGTTCTCCACCTCCTTCTGCCGCAGAGGGGTGCAGTCTGATCCTGGAGGAGGAGGAGGATCAGTGTTCTCATAACGTAGGAGATACTAGAGGGACAACCACATGTTTCAATAACCGAGGTGGGCTGAGGCCTGTTTCAGGTAGCTGGTTTAACATACTCTGAGTTTAATCCTGCGCTCTGAGTTGGTTGACTCAGAGTTCAGGGTTGAAAAGCAACTCTGGGTTTTCGGTTTCAGAACAGAGGGGTGTTCCACGAACGGAGGTTTAACAAACACTGAGTTAACGCTGAACTCTAGGTTGATTGACCCTGTGCCGACCAACCCAGAGTTTTCGGTTCCACAGCAGCGGTTAGGCATTAGTTCAATCAACTCGGGGTTGGTTAACACAGGGTTGTGCGCGTCCACGCCAAACTTAAAAAGACGTGATGTATGGATCATGGAAACCCTGATCGATATGGCGAAATGGGCCGCTTCAATGAAATGGAACTCCAGGTTCTCCTGGAGAGCTATGACGAGGAGAAGGACATTATCACAAGAAAAGGGAACGCTAAAACCTCTGGAACCCGGAGAACCAAAGCCTGGCAGCGGATCGCTGACCGCGTAAATGCGTTAGTTAGGCCTACACGTCAAAAGCATGATCCTTAATATTTGAGCCATGAATATATAAATATCCCAGTTAAGCATTCTTAAAGATCTACCACATAACCCCTTTCTTCTAAAACAATATGTACTCCGATTGCTTCCAAGCGGTCAGAGGATCAAGTATAAAAATTAAGTATAAAAAACATACAAACAAGCTTTTCCCACCATCGTATTGGTATAAATTTAAATAAGGCATTTTTTTAAGCCAATCGTGAAAAGGCCGACAGTCGGCAGACTGGATCTGGCCCTCAAATTGTCTTGACCCCGGTGGAGGAGCTGTTAATAAACATGAATTCAGGGCGCCCTGGCATGGAGGGGGTACCTGGAGGTACCTACCACCTCAGAGAGTCATGGGCCATACCCCACACTGGTTGAATGTAGGTTTTTGTGATTTCTTGTAGGCTATTTTAGATTTTTTTTGCCTTCGAAGTAACACATGCAAACCGTGTGCTTGCCACAGCGCATACTATTCCAAATGTTTCTTTTTTCGGTAACTGGGTAGAAAACCTAAAAGTGACAATTCATCAACTTCACAGATGGATCAGTGCTTGTAAGGAAGCCGCCGGCTACGATCGAACATTCTCCAGTGGATGCAAGTCCGTTAGGACTATTTTATACTTTATGTTGTAGGCTAAATGCCTCTCGGCATAGTACTCAGACAATATTCTTTGTATGATAGGAGGCCGATACAAATCTTGGATGGGTCATCTGAAACGACTGTGATGTGCTCAGCATCTCCAGCATTATAGCCTAGATAAAACTCCCCACGATCAGCTAGTGGCTTCTCGATGGTGAAACCCTTGTCTGCCATGCAGCCATCTCCTGGCTCCAGTAAATCCAGCAGTCCACCTCGTTCAGTCAGCTCTGGGTCGGAGATGGAGCCGGTGAAGAGACTTGACACAAAAGTCACAGCACTACAAGGGGCAATCCCAATCAAGGCCTTAAAGGTTGTTGTGTTCTTGTAAGATGATGTTCGGGTAATCATCAGATGATTACCCGAACATCTGGACTGTACTGCACAAATTAGCTTGGCATGGTATTCTTGACTTGCTGTTTACTCATCCAGATGGGGAGGGAGCCAAGGAGCAGGTAACGGTAGTTGGCCCACGGTATAACAACATGGGAGACAGTGGACACACTGACCTGAAACATGTCAGCCAGCACCTTCTCTTGCAGTCCTGCAGCAACCCGGCAGCAGAAGAGGAAAAACTCAACCAGTTGCAGTCTACACGTTGGACTGGGAGAAATGGGTTCAAATGTTTGTTTCTTTTTCTGAGCTTTCGACCAATAAACCAACATGGAGGCAGATGGTTGAATAACCTCCCAGAAGTCACAAAAAACATCTCTTGACGTGAATCTGGTGTAAAAAAGGGTGTCCGCGTCTGAGACACAGAATCTGTGAAAAGGCACTTGAACCACTTTCAGCTGTGACAGCTCTCATCATCTCCTTGACAGTTTCTTCCAATTGCTGTATGTGTACAGCAGCAGCATCCAGTGCACCTATGAGATGAGGAAAAAAAAAGAATACATCTAACCCAGATTTTGGCTGTGACTTGCATATTGGAAGCAGTTTGGACCTCTAAAGAAATTGCTTTTTGTAGCTCAATATTGCTTTTAAATTTTGCTTTTTATAGCTCAATATTCACCTTTACAATTAAGTAAGATATAAAATGCAACATTTGTACTTGTGATGAAGCTTTTCACATTGTGGTTTGGTCAAATGCTGGGACATTAATAAGACTAAACATTTTGTGCCCGAGTTCTGAAAAGTTGACCTACCTCCTCGGTATAACCTACTAAGAGCCCATTCTGTGATTAAACCATAGGTAGTACATCCTGTCAGGTAGGTGGTTTAAGAACAGTATGGGGTAATAGTAAGCCAATATTTCAGAACACTAACAAACACTGACAAACCTGGTTTAGGAGCAGAACCGAAATCATGTTCTGTCATCACCACCGAAGCTGAGATCTCCTCCATCGGCTCTTATTCACAGGGCAGCGGTTGCTCCAGAGGAAGGGATGGGTGAACGTCTTGGCCTAAGCGAGTTGATGCTCTTTTATAAAAAGACCCCCTTCTTGGCAGTCCCCAGTTGTTCCACTGGAAACGGGAGGGTACAGACCCGATTTTCAGTCGCTTGGTGTGACCCCGGTTGGTTGCTAGCTGTAGCGTTTGTAGTCTGATTCACTAAAGTGCCGGCTACAAACAAACGTGCTACCTTGTTTTATTTTAAAGTTTGTCCCTTCATCCCGGCGAACCGCTTGAATCCACTTCTTCCTTAGACTCATTTCAGTCGGGAATCCATGAAAACTTAAGTAGGGTTGGTGTTGTTTGTTAGATGTACAAAGTGGAACAGAGCAGTGACATCTAGCCTTTGTTCCAGCCATGGTGGAAGTGCGCCGGAAGTTTTCATGCACAACGAAGACAAATCCCACCACCGGAACCAGGAAGCGTGATAATCCCCTATTGTTTACTGTTTACTGTTTTTGTTTACTTTTTATAGTTAGTTAGTTAAGAGTTTATTGTTTATCTTATATTATTATTATTATTATTATTATAATTATTGTTTACTGTTTATTTTACTTTTTATAGTTATCTAAGAGTATTGTTTATCTTATATTGTATAGACCAATTTTCACCTTACGTCAGAACGACGTCACACAGGCTCAATCGCGCATGACGGTGGCAAAAGACAAACAGAAAAATGTCGTGTTGTGCCGTGGGATGCCAGAATCGTAATTCTGTAAACAGTGACCTGAAGTTTTACAGAATACCAGCAGATAACAACTCGTTTAATGCCAACCGCAGACGTCGTTGGTTACAAGCTATCAGAAGATCAGATTGGAACATAGACCTTATTAAAAATGCCAGACTTTGCAGTTCACACTTCATATCAGGTAAGTTAACCTAAGAACTTCACTCAATCAGACACATCACTCGGTTTGGCTTACAACAACAAAATAATGGTAAAGTTGTACGCTTATCTAACGCTAGAACACAGAGTAATGTAGTTTTAGTCGTTTTAGCTAACTTACCTTAAATTGTGTTACGTTGTCTTGACTACTTGCTAGTCTCGTAAACTTGGCAAACTCAGGCTAAATGTACCTGTTATATCAGGTAAGTTAACTTTAGAGCTTCACTCAATCAGACACATCACTTGGTTTGGCTTACAACAACAAAATAATGGTAAAGTTGTACGCTTATCTAACGCTAGAACACAGAATAATGTAGTTTTAGTCGTTTTAGCTAACTTACCTTAAATTGTGTTACGTTGTCTTGACGACTAGCTAGTCTCGTAAGCTTGGCAAACTCAGGCTAAATTTACCTGTTACACTATCGTACTGTCAATAACTAGAATATTGTTTTTTGGACAGGAGAGGTCTCCATGGACTTCAATAGTCCCGACTTTGTACCTTCTGTCTTTTCCTTCGCAACCCAGTGTGAAATAGACAAAGGAGATACAAAACTTGAGAGGTAAATATTGTCACTTTAGCCTTATTTAGTTGCTAACTGGAATCACATTGCATGCATCAAAATGCAGAGAATGTATGGCAAGTAAGGTCAGATAGTTTTTAGATTATTTGTCAGACCAGATTTTTGTAATGTCTACATTGTCTTGTGAAGCCCTGTTAAGCTATGCTATGTAATTTACACTTCACTTGGTTTTGGTACCTGATAACCTCCTATGATCTACCAAGCAACTAAACTGTTTTGGACTGACTGTTTGACTTCATCTCTGTGTATCAGATTTAAGAGGAAAAGAAAAAGGGAAGAAACCATCCACAGACCACCAGATGATGTACAGCGGTCCAAAGAAGCTAGTGATGAGGCTTCTGGAGCTTGCCTGTCCTCAGATGACTGCAGAATGGAGCCTGGTGCTGATCAATGCACTGGTAAGAGCTTATAATACCTTAACTAATGTAGGGCAGTCATTATTAGGATGAATCAGGTTTTGTTTATATATTGTTGAATACAGCATAACTGTGTTGTTAATGACATTGATCATTATTCTGTTTAGCACATGCTGTTTGAAAACATCCTTAAATTTTTTTTGAGATTTTATTGAGAAAAGCTCAACTTAAACAAGTGACAGTGCTTATTTTATTAAGTCTTAAGTCTATTACTATCTAATATCTATTTCAGAAGCCACAGTCCCAAAGGTTCTCCATGATGATCTGAAACACAAGTACAGCCAACTTTCTACAGAGTGTGTCAACATGCGTTTGGAGATCGACAAACTGAAAACTGAGAATGAGGAACTAAAGGCAACACTCATGAATACACAATTTTCCTTTAGCTCTATCAAGAGTAAAGCAGTGCAGGTTCTGTTTTTCACAGGGCTGACCAGTGTCTTATTTGAGTGGTTGAGTCACAAACTTAAAGACAGTGTAGAGGTTGTGCGTGGCTCTATGAACCTGAAGGATCATCTATTGATCGTCCTAATGAAACTTAGACTAGGGCTCTGCAACAAGGATATTGCTTTCAGATTTAATGTCACAGAAAGTGACATTTCAAACATTTTGAGAAGTTGGCTCCCTGTTATGTCTGCGACTTTAAAGCCTCTCATAAAGTGGCCAAGCAAGCATGCAGTATTAAAGAATATGCCAAAATGTTTTAAACCTAAATATAAACATTGCAGGTGCATTATTGACTGTACAGAATTTTTTATCAATAGACCCACAAATTTAACCTCCAGAGCCCAGACGTACTCGAATTATAAAAGCCACAACACTATTAAATATTTGATTGGCATGTCACCTTCACGAGCCATTTCTTTTCTGTCGGCAGGTTGGGGTGGGCGAGTTTCAAACAAACAAATTACAGCTGAGTCTGGATTTTATGACCTTCTAGAGCATAATGATGAGATACTAGCAGATCGGGGTTTTACCATCAGAGATGAGCTTGCCACACGTGGTGCCACACTTAGGATCCCTCACTTTACCAAAGGTAAAAAGCAGCTCTCTGCTCAAGAAGTGGAAATATCAAGGCGTTTGTCTAATGTGAGAATACACATTGAACGAATAATAGGTAGATGGAAAAATTTTAAAATTCTGACAACTATTATTCCACTCACACAGGTTGACCTGTTAGACGATATAGTGATTGTTTGTGGAGCACTAACAAACCTTTGTAAATGTATAGTCCCAAGATAGCTTAATTTAGATGTATTCTGTAAGTAACTGTTTATTGTCATCAACACAATTAATTGCACATTCAAGTGTTAAAATGTAAAATATTAGTACTGTATTAAATCATTTGCTTCGAAGAACATTTCATTCTGACTTGGTTTTTTTTGCACTGTTCACAACACCAATCCACAACCTTTCTTCTTACTCTGGCACATGTGTAGTGGAAATGGTTCTTGCACTTTGCACAGTCAATCATCATTCCAAAGTCTGGCCTTTGACAGTGTGAGCAGACTGTAGGTGACTGCATCAGTGGATCCATGCTGCGTGTTAACAGCTCAGGCAAAATACTCTGTTTGAAGAACTTTTCAGCTTTAGGCAGGACTGCTTGTAGCATTTCTTCATCTCTGGTGATGCGGTTGATAGCAACAACTTGCTTTGTCCAAACCACAAAGTCGCAGTACTGGGTGTTGCATACAAACATGTGTAGCTGAACTTGATGGTAGTATTCATGATTCTTCTTTAATTGTAGTGCTTTGTCTAAGCAGAACTGTGTGTCCTCGCTACTCCCTGTAAGACCATCACGGTATTTGTATGGACACTTAATCTCTAGGGTTGCTTTCCCACAGCAGATACAGTTTTCTATTCCATCCGGCGATGCCCCAAGATGTGGTTTGTCTGGCCGCACAACAAGACCGCAAAGCTCCACTTCAAAGTTGGAATGTTGTGCTTTCATTATTTCTGTGTATTGTCTTCTGGCTGTGTCCTCCATATCTCTTCCCCAAAGTACTGCTGGCACATGGGACAAGTCTTGTTTATTGTAGTGCATTACCTGTTTTACAAGGTTTAGTTTAGCTGTTTCGGTTACTACAGTGTATACACGATGTAGGGTTGTGCTTGTTATCCTTCCATTTCTGTGTGTGTGCCAGGCCTGAGACTGTGCCTGATTTTTAGTTGTAAGCTCAAGGTTTACACACTGCTCATTAGTTAAACCCTTCCTCAGTTTTTCAAAAGTCTCAAAAGGCATCATACAGAGCTACTAGTGGCTCTGGGAGGTCTTCGGCCTCTGTGTCAGATTCTGTTGCAGAATCTGTGTCACTGAGTTCCATGGTAGTGAGTACAGCTGCGTTAGGTGCCAGTAGTTTCAATTCCGCAATGTCTTCATCTGTCAGTTCTGAATACACAAAATAAATATTAGATAACTTATTTTCATACATCTGCCATTAATAGTTACATGACCCTGATTATAACGTATGTATTTACATTAATTATAAAATATAATGAATACCTTATTGCTATATGTACATGACCTGATCTTGCCTACATTCAGATTGTGCCTACCGTTTACATTATTCTGTCTACACTTTACTCTGACTGGCTTCAGTTGGGTGTCTGTCCTTTTAGCCTTTCTGAAGCTGATCTCGCTTAGTCTGGCTGGTTTCACCTCTCTCTTGGATGTGTGGATCCACATATTTGTCCCTGAAGTACAACACCTCTCCGTCTTTCCCATCCTGACCCACACCTCAACTTTGAACATTAGTGCAGCTGCATGGCTGCAGCATGACCCTAACCTGAACAAAACATTTTTTGTACGTTAGGCTTTACATATACGTTGCTGACACTGACAATTGGGTAAATAATGAACATTTACAATAGTAAACTTATGTTGGTTTACATACCCAGCCATACAGGTGCAGTTCGCAGTAAGAATACAGTTGTTGGTCTTGTTGACAATAACCCAGGCCTTGTACAATTCTGTCTTCTTTCCCTGTCTTTGGCTAGGCAGAACCTCCGTCTTCAAACAAAGTTTTGAACATTGTAATCATGCCATAGTATGTCTTGGACATGACCACACAGAACAAAATTGTAAGCATCCAGAGACTTGTACGCTTTTAGCTTCTCCCGGGTATATACACTTGGAGTTTCGATTAGGTAATTATATTGATTGAGATGAAAGAGCAATGGCGACCTACCTGTAGTTGTTTTTAAGAGTGGGATCGAGAAATGGATCGTGGGAGAAAGATTCCGCGATCTTACAAGCGATATTTATCTGACGAATCACAAGAGATTCCTCGGACTACTGAGTTATATCGAAAGCTTCCGAAGTCGGCGAGGACGGATTCGACGTCATCGTCAGATTCTGAAGATGAATCACACGGGTTGCCGCCTGCGTCTGCATCAGAGATTTCAGAACAAGAACTTGTTGTACAATGTCAAATAGAGTAAGTATAAGTGGATCGGTGTAACTTACACCTGATGCCATAAATTACCTGAGCAACTTTTTAACTGTTTTAAGCTGCTTAAGCTGCTCATACAGCAATTTTTCACCTACAGTTTGATTTTAGAAATGTTATTTTGGCAAAACGTTCTGTAATGTTGGCTCCATGAGTAGATGTGTGATCATATGTTAGAAGGTAAATGCAATGCTGTAATGTGCAAATGTTGATGGTATAGTAATATTAAGTTACATAACACAGCCATAATTGTCCACACAAGGTTCACCCATTTGGCTACAAAATGGCTTATATAACCACAGCAGGGCTGGTAATTTATTGCATAAAAGTTATGTGCTTATAGTTATACACATAGACATCTTATAGATAGACGGAGCATTGGCTGCTGGGACGCGAGAAATACGGCCGCCATCTTGGAGTGGTCAACCGGGAGCAGCAACAGCAGCAGAAACAGGATGCCGGGCTGTTGTTCAGCGTATTCCTGCTCAAATCGGCGGACAATCCATAATAGGAATCGGGGGATTACTTTTCACAAGCAAGATTTAACATTACCGTACTATTGGTATAATTAGTATTGAATAATAAAACACGCCAAACCATGTGGCCTTTATCATAGCTACACGTATGACAGTGTGGAGCGGATGACCACTCCAAGATGGCGGCCCCGCGTCTCGTCGGCGCCAGTAGGCGGTAGCATTCGATGCTCCGTCTATCATATAGATGTCTATGGTTATACAGGCATGAACGGGTAAATCACAATCAGGGTCAAAAGTCAAAAATAACACTGTTACACGAGATTTAATATATTTTACAGTGTAAGAAATAAACCTTGTAAGTAAAATCTTCCATGTGATACTTAAATAACTAAGAAAAACGTATTCAAATCTAAACATTTTGGGTACAATTAGTCATTTTATGATCTGAAATTGATGAAATTCCATTTTTATGAATGTTCATTTTACATATCTTAATGTTCAGTCTGTATATTCTTTGTTTAATATCGATGCAATATAGTGATTTTTATTCATCTATGGTGCATTGGGTCAATTTATAATTGGCTGAATTGAACTGCATGGGGTTGAATTATTAGTTTATGACACAAAATATGCATTATATATGCTACATTCTATATACCATCTATTTGCCCTTTTTTATTTATGGTACTCTATATTTAGTACATCGAGGCAGTAAAATAATCAGTGTATAAGCAATAACTCATACTCTCTTTAAAAAAGATTATATCATTTAATTATATAAATCATTAATTTCTATGTCAAACATTTGTATGTGTCTTATGTGACATGTTTTATAGGTATAATATAAGTGTCAACATGGTACCATATGGTCAGTTACTGTGTAACTGAAGCACAAATATTTACATTAATTTTCCCTTTATGTATATTTTTATATATTGTCTTTCTAGTGACATCAGTGATTCATCTGAAGATGTCTCTGCTGGCTCTGGCCCAGAAAGGGGAATACAAATGGAAGTTGGAAATATGGATGAACATGGAGGCAACACATGTGACAGTGAGCTACTACAGCATATGGTAGGCATATTTTTTAATGATGACCTATGCGATGTATCAATAATTAATGCAACTGTGTACAATGTTAAAGTTAAGTAAAAAGAACATTTCACCTAATACAACTGGAATAAGTTTGATAAGCGATAAGCAAAGGAGCTGAGAGAGAAAAGAAGAATACAGAATAAGGCTATTCTTCAACTTTGGTGGGACATAAACGATAATGATTATGTTAACAAGATGTGAATCCTCTTCAAAGCAGCAGTGTTCATAAGCAGGATAGAAAATAATTACCAAGCCAATATAGCCATGGAACCTTGCATTAATACTAATCCTGATATTTCATTTCCAGAATGCTCAACAAGAAGAATATGAAGGCGCAGAGCAATATATAGCAGGGGATGGCCACGAACATGGACAGCCTGGCTTTCGTCAGGTTAGTTTATATATATAACTTGTCTGTTATAACAAGTAATGTGTAAAAACTGGTGACTTTTTAGTTTTACTTAGAGAACCATATCAAGGTGTAGCGTGCCGAGGGTGTAAGTGGCCAAATCGTATCGCTGCCACGAAAACTGTAGCGTGCCAAGGGTGTATGTTGTAATTACACACTGCTCTGGGGCCCACATCGTAAACTAAACACACTGGAAAAAGGTTTTTAAGCCGTACTTCATCTGATTATTATTTTGTAATTCAATTAAAATAAAAAAAAATTGTTTTATTTTTAAAATAACTTTTTTTATTTAAAAATACTGTGAAATATAGATATTTTTAATTAGGAGCTCAATCAAGAAATATCCATTTTGACAAATGTAAAATGTTAAGGTTGTGTATTCAACTGATTAATAATTTTGTCATTCAATCCAAATAAACATTTTTTGTTTTCTTCCTAAAACACAGTTATATTTGATTAGGAGCTCAATTTAGAAATATTTGTTTAGACAAATGTACAATTTCAAGGTTCCGCACAAGCCTGCGCATGCGCATTAAATACAAAGACGCTTACGGCTACTGGACCAAACCGCAGTGTTGCCAACTTAGCGATTTTGACGCTATATTTAGCTACTTTTCAGACCCCTTTGGCGACTTTTTTCAAAACAGCGACAAGCGACAAATCTAGCTCCTTTTTCAGCTGCTATTGGTGACTTTTGGCGACTTTTTGAGGTGAAAGCACTATCGCTATTACCTCTTCACAACGAGCACCGGGTGCCTGCGCGGCCCCTCCCCCGTCTCAACGCACTAACGCCCCGTGCCCACTACATGCGTCCGTTGCGTGATCCCCATTGACTTTAATGGGGACGGACGCGCAATGCATTGTGGATCCGTACGTTCCGTTGGAGCCTTCGGCGCCGTCAGAAAGTTGAAAAATGTTCAACTTTTTGGCAGCGACGGATCCGTCATCCAATCAGATCGCTGTACGGTTGCTGATTGACACCCCGCCCTCATGAGTAAAATCCTCAGTTTGTCGATGCTCATGCTAATGATCATGTGTTTTTCCCCGCGTGTGATTTGTTGACCATTATGTTAATTTTGATGTGCCTGTCCCCGGACGTGATTGGCTGCTGCATCGGAGGGCCGAGGATCCGGGAGGATAAAGCACGGGCGAGCTCAACATCCACGGCAGCTGGCCTTGGATATGAAGCTTGCCATATTGGGTCTTCGAATGGTTATTTGTTGGTTGATCGAGGTTCTTGTTAATTGCTACACGGGAACTTATCCCATGCTCTGGGCTAAATAAACAAATAAACAACTTCCAGTTAACCAAAGACATCTGGTTTTATGTTGCCACCCCTTCCCCTAGCGGAGGACGTAACAATCGCGTATGCAAATTGAAGCACTGTGACGCGACTCGGCCTCTGACGATACTGCATGGAAAGTGGGTCATCTTGCATCGCAACAAGCAGGAAGTAGTGGGAAGAACCCGGCGAAGCGATTTGATTGGCTGACGGATGCATCTGCAAAGACTACTCCCCCATCAGTCAGCCACGCCTTCCCACATCAGTCAACGGACGCATGTAGTGGGCACGGGGCGTTACGGTACGGCCACACCAAACGCGTTACTCGCGTTAGGGGCGTCAAAATTCGGCATTTTTGCATAGGGAACCATTGGTATAGGCGCGTAGACGCGTTACATGCGATGAAGCGTCGCGTTAGGGGCGATAAGGCCTCTACATACCTCCGGATACGGACAGTTTCGTCCGGTCCCGGAGGTGTTTCGTCTTATCTATCTATCCATCTATCCATCCATCCATTCATCTATATATATATATATATGTTATTTGTATATACTTATATTATACTATATACCTGACATTTTTATTTTATTGTTTATTGTTATTGTTCCCACGAAACACCTCCGGGACCGGACGAAACTGTCCGTATCCGGAGGTATGTAGAGGCCTTTAGGCGCGTCAGAAGCACGTAATTACGCACGTAAACGCAGTAACGCGCCCAACGCGCCAACGCCCGGAGTTCAGAAATCTGAACTTTCAACGCTCCAACGCGTGACGCTTGGCCGCGATAGCCAATCAGCGTTGAGCTTGACCCGACGTCACTGGCAGAGAGTAGTGAGCTTGGACAGAAGCATACGGCCGACATCTTTCTTTATTCTGGGTGGAAATAGTAACATAGTTATTAAATGCGTTTATGGAAACATTTTTAGCGAGAAATGTGCATTTTACTTTCATAATGTTCGCTCGGTGAATGTGAAGGATGTTTGGTTTGATAGTTATGATGAAGAGGGAACGCTCCGTTCACTTGCATGGACAGAGTCTCTGGATGCTAAGCAACCTCAATGTCTTGGCGGACTAATTCTCTGCTGATCAACACTACGAATGCTGGAAACACACCAGACACACCATGTGAAGTTATTTAACCCGATTATTGTTATTTATATCAGAGATTATTTAATCTAACCCGATCTTCACCCTGCTACCCTTTGGCAGGCGCTACCGGGCCACCACAGCCCGCACCTCCAGACTGCAGAAGAGTTTCATCCCCAGGGCCATCGCAGAACTTAATAATCACACTACACTCCTACCCTCCACCCAGCACAACTGCACTTTTGTTAGTGGTTGCACAAACAAATTTCGTTGTGTATCCAATGCACAATGACAAATAAAGTCAATTCTATTCTATTCTATTCTATTCTAAACTCTTCACCCAAACCCGGCGGCGTTTGGGTTTCCTACCTCGGACTCCAGCGCAGCCACGGCCGACAAATGTTAAGCTTGCTGGTAGTTCTACCAGGAGGACTCAAATCACGCGCGGCTGGCCGCCAATCACCAGCTACCAATCACCTGCCTACACCTGCTCTATAAAGAGTAGTCTAACATATGTCTTTGCTGCTCAGGTCTTCGTTCGACGCATACTGCTGCTTTACTGTGCTTCTGATTATCTCGTCGCTTAGTTGCTACGTCGGTTAATACACACCAAGAGGTTATAACTTCGGATTCGTGCTGGTCGGCCTACTACTTCTGGTCCCGGCAAGCGAGCGCAGAAAGCCGTTCTTTTCGGTCCCCGGTATCCTCAACAACACCACCAACAAGTTCCCAACACGGACATCCGCCTGGTTCTACAAACCCTCGCCGAGTTGGTGCAAAGCATTGGCGCCAGGATGGACGCCGTCGAAACGCCATGCGGAACTCCCGGACGGGTCCAGGCCCCCAACCCGCTGTCGTCGGTCGCCACGGCGCCTTTCTACTTCCAGCAACCATCAGGCTCGGCTTCCTCCGCCTTCACAGGCTACGCACCTGGCACGTGCCCTGCTACCATGGCTACTGCAGTCCCCGCGTTAGCCCCCGCAGCGTATTTTCTCTCACAGCTCTACAGTCCAGCTTCAGGTTGCGGCTCCCTCGGTTGGGTTAGGGGGTTTATTCCAAGGGCAATGGTTTGCTGAGGGATGGCCAGTCGAAGCTGGTACGTTCGCCCTCGGGTCAGAGTCGTCTGCGCTGTTCGAGCTTTACGCTATCGTAGCAGCTAGCGTTCTGTGGGGCAAAGCATGGCGGCGTTAACGTATAACCATGTTTTGCGATAACAAAGCAGCGTCAAAACGGCTGGGAAGGTGGTCTTCCACAGCATACGGATTTTACATCCGGTTGAATTTGTTGAGTTCGTTGCACACGTCGGTGTGGTACAACACAGAACTCTACGTTCGCAATCAAAGGTTCATAATTATCTTTATACCGTGCACTGTTCGGTTAACTCCTTGTGTCTGAGGTTTTTCCCTTCACTTTAACATGAATGAAGTTGATGGGTTTTAGGCACTGTGGTAACTGATTATTATTAAAAGGTTTTTATTGACGAAGGGCCTTTTAGATTGGTTCAGCTGCTGCTCACTAACTCTCACGTTCCTCTGCTCGCAATGCGATTCACATATCGTTCAATTTATTCAAAAGATCCAAAGACAAAGAACGGGTACATTATGGTATCATTTTATATTATTATTTAGTCTTATTGTTAATAGTTTCAGTCGCGTTGGTATTTAATTTTTCATTTGCTCGTTTAGCTACGTATGACAGTTAACAATGTTGGTGTAGGCCTATTACAATTATTTACGCGTGTAGGCCACTCCAACTCACTCGATATTTCAAAAAGATTAGTGTGCTCTCTCAGAGCTGGGAGATTTCATCCTTATTTTAACATATTACTCGAGACGGTGTTTTCTCACAGTTCTACGGGTTCATGCGTTCCCGGGTTCATGCGTTCATGCGTACACGTCTCTTACTCAGACTTTTTCCCCTACACGGGGTATTTAATTTTTCATTTGCTTGTTTAGCCATGTATGTCAGTTAACAATTTTGGTGTATTACAATTATTTATGTGTGTTGGCCACTCCAACTCACTCGATATTTTGAATAGATTAGTGTGCTCTTTCTGGGAGTTTTCATCCTTATTTTAACATATTACTCGAGTCAGTGTTTCTCACAGCGTTCTACGGGTTCATGTGTTCTACGGGTTCATGTGTTCTACGGGTTCATGTGTTCTACGGGTTCATGTGTTCTACGGGTTCATGCGTTTTACGGGTTTATGCGTTCTCGGGTTTATGCGTTCTTGGGTTTATGCGCAAATGCGTACACGTCTCCTACTCAGACTTTTTCCCCTACACGGGGCCTAACTTTCGCTGATGTCACCTTCTCTGCATATATAACTCAAGGTTAACCTGCAGCAACCCCGGCAAGTTCGACCACGTCGGTGGATCATCTAGAAAACACTCTTTGAGTTCGGTGTCACGTTGGTGGCATATCATGGAAAAAATAAAACTCAAGGTTCGCAGCGGCGACCCCGGTGAGTGCGAACACGATGCTCTCTAACGTCGGTTAAGACAGGTTTCACACGTTTGCAACCATAGCTGTTTTTGGTGGCCTGTTTCCTTTCTAGTGTTGGTCTAGTCTTGTGTCAAGCTGTCATTTTAGTTTTTATTAGTTTTAGTTACATTCATACTCTTTCCAGTGTTATCGTAATTCCATTTAGATATTATCGAAGTTACAAGTGCGTAGTTTTGTTAAATAAGGTAAATGGTTGAAAATTGATGTTATGTCTGGAACAGTTGAAGTTCCAGTCGAACAAAATAACGTTATAAGTCTTTATCGCCTAGTTTAGGTCAACGAAAATGAAGAGACATTTTAGCGGTCTTATTTTCGTAAAACACTTTAGTCTTGTTTTATTCGCCAACTATATTGTACTATGCATTTAATCACTGCTATTGTCACATGCCCAGCATCCACGTTGCATCCAGTCTCGTTTTTCTCACGCGATAAAGGTTTGTTGATGACGACTCTTAGTCATAATTTTCATTGCCAAAAGCAACACTATTTGCAACTACCGGCGGTGGTGGTTATCGGGTACTAAATTTATAAAGCAAAATTCGGTTTCATAACTCAGGTTAACCTGCAGCAACCCCGGCGAGTGTGACCACGTCGGTGGATCATCTAGAAAACACTCTTGAGTTCGCTGTCACGTCGGTGGCGTACATAGAAAAATAAAACTCAAGGTTGCAGCGGCAACCCCGGTGACGTGAGTGCGTTGACCACGTCGGTGGTAACAACTCGGGCACTCGTGAGTATGACCACGTCGGTGGCACGTTATCTAATACTCATGGTTTGACTGCAGTAACCCCGGTGAGTGCGTTGCTCACGTCGGTGGGAACAACTCAAGCACTCGTGAGTTCGTTGCGCACGTCGGTGCGGTACAACTCAGAACTCTAGTTCGTTGCAGCAACCCCGGTGAGTGCGTTGCCCACGTCGGTGGGAACAACCCAAGCACTCGTGAGTTCGTTGCGCACGTCGGTGCGGTACAACTCAGAACTCCACGTTCGCTGCAGCAACCCTGGTAGTGCGTTGACCACGTCGGTGGGCACAACTCGGGCACATGCAAATTTAATTACCACGTCGGTGGCATAATATCAAACACTCAAGTGCAGGGCACTCGGAGTTCATTGAACACGTCGGTGTTCAACACGGAAGTACACAATATTTGCTGCAGCAACACCGGTGAGTGCGTGACCACGTCGGTGGCACATCAAGGGCACTCGTGATTTCGTTGACCACGTCGGTGGTTCAACGCGAAAGCACTCGGGTCACGCAGCGACCCCGGAGAGTGAATCGACCACGGTAGTTGGTACACAGTAAATTCCCCAGTGTTAAATATGCAGTGTCAAACTCCATTAACTCTATCTGAGTTAATATAACAGCTGGAGTAGAATGCCCCCTAGTGTTGGTGTCAATTTCGGTAGTTAAAACACGGGGTGTAAAAAGTACTCTATAAAGCTCCGCCCACCCCTTTCTCATTTCAAAACTGCACGACTGAGTCTGCACTCCGCCATTTTCAACTGCTTTCGTCGTCGAAGAAGTCTGGTAAGTTTCTCCTCTTCTTTCATTTTACCAAATGTTTAGCATATCTACATGACATGTTTTTAAACTGCCTTGTTGTCATTTACCGTGTACTGCAGTTAGTTGTGTACTGTAGAAATAGAAAATCCAGTTGTGGCTAGCTGAACAAATAAGCAGTACCTAGCTTCTTCATTTCGGCTAACATGCTACCATAAACAGGATTTAGTCAGTAAGAGGTTACTTTCACGTTATGAAGGTTTATAAAAAGTGCATTGGTGGTTATCCTGTAATAATTTTAGACTCCTGTAGGTAAAATGGGAAGACTGCATATGTGAGGAGTGGACCAAATTGCGCGGGCAATACAATTGTGTAGCCTTACTAGCAGGGATGGAAATTAACACCCGCCACACGCCATTTGCGGGTGGATTTGTATGGTGGCGGGTGAATTGTGTCACTTCACCCGCCACTGTGGCGGGTAATACTTTCCAGTCAGGTCCGATCAAATTTGCATATCTAATACATTCGTTATACGGCGCTGCACAGTTCCACAACCATTACTGTCAACATCCGGGCCCCTTCTTCCTCTTCGCCTCTTTTGCTGAACTGCGACTGTCAATATCCGGGATAATATCGGTAACAGGGCTCTCAAGTCTCACGCGTTCGGCGTGAGACACACGCAATTCAACCCATGCACACGCTCACACGCCACACGGTATGGTAACCAGACGTCCTCTTTTGCCCGGACATGCCCTCTTTTTGACACACTTTAAAAAAAATGTGTGTCGGAATTTCAAAATCGTCCGGGATTTTATTAAACCCTCATATTTGTTCACATTGAATTTGAGTTGCGTTTCTCTGGGTCGTTCACAAACTAGTTAGGCTACGCCCTCCCCTACTCAGTTCTGTTCGCTTCGCATTGGTGGAAGTGAGTAGGGGGAGTGGTTAAGTAGAGCCTTCAGATTGGACGGTTTGACCTACTCAGTTACCGTCGTGTTTTGTATTTATTATTTTACCATTATTGTTTTATAAGGACAAACATTAACAAATTTCTCCTACAGGGGATTGATAAAGTTCTATCTATTGAACAGAAAGAAACACTTGGTCATACTTTACACACTTTACCACAGCATTGGCCTACTGAATGCCACAGATATATTTTCAGCATTGGACTGAATGCCACACATATTTTCTTCTGAATATTAGTGTTAAGGGCATATAATGCTTGCTAGCATACGTTAGTTACCATGTCTGTGTGGACACATTTGTATGCAGTCACATGTAAATACAAAAAAACAAATGTTCCTATTGACTTATGATGGTGTAGCCATGCATGTTGTTTTATTATTAATATGTCAATTCGTTTTTTAATGAAAATACTTTGTTTAGATGAATTATCCCTAAACTTGTCATCGTAACACCAACTGATGTGTATGAAAAACACTTTTCTTATCTATTGTTACTATTATATTGTTTAAAATGTACGCATATATTAAAAAATATATAGCGTATAAAAAGTGGCTGGTAAAAAAGATGAGTGGCTGGTAGATTTTTAAATCTACCTGCCACAGTGGCTGGTGGGCAAAAAAGTTAATTTCCATCTCTGCTTACTAGCCTAGCCACTCTAATATTACCCTAACCCTAGTAAATTAATTTCGGATTTACAATTTACTGTGAACGTTATCCAAATAAAGTTACTGTTAATTACTTTCAACTCCGCTTAAATTGTAGACATTCTCTCTGATGCCTGGCCGTTTTAAACGTGATTTCGGTGCAGTTACGAGACAGTTTGAAACAGGCTTATTAGAGGTCAAGGTTTTCAGCGGGAACATCCCTATGTTCCCCGGGTCATATGTTCCCCGTTTTTCCCAAAAAGGGTCCTATGTTCCCCTGTAGCCATACATACCGGGGAGCATAGGACCCTTTTTGGGAAAAGCGGGGAACATAGGACTCTTTTCTGGGAAAAGGGTCCTATTTTCACCGCAATCTATCAATCTTCAAAAATATTTAAACTTTGACGCGACATTCGCGTGATGACAGCCAATCGGCGTTCAACAGCGTGGCCACTGAGTGACATGTGTAACGTAACAGCCAATCAGCGTTCAACCGGCCAACTCAGTGCAGTGCAGTCCGGGGTAAACTGCATCATGGAAGAGAAAATGATCGTTGCCGTTTTCGACTCCCGGAGCTCTTTATATAATAGTATAATAATATCACGGCCAAAAGCTCTGTTCGCCTCCGGATGTTCACGGGAAGCTCTCGTAGGGATTGGGCTTCTCGGGGTTTGATTACGCGGCGTATGAATAGACTGCGTCAGGTTCTCCGACGTCTCTCACTCTTCCACAAAAGGTAAAGACATGAAATGGTAGTTATCTCGGCCGGAATTTGGCAGTAATGGTGAGAAAAAGATTTTTTTTTTGCAAAAATTCCGTACGGAATCCGTACGGTTTCCGTACGGATTCCGTACGGTTTTGAATGACTAATAGCCGCGGCTATTAGTCATTCACTCCGGCTATTAGTTATTCACTCCGGCTATTAGGTATGCAGAACGAGCCCCTCCCCTTCTTTGCTTGACCACTAAGTTTGAAGGCTGTCTAACCAATCAGTGAAGAGAAAGACCAGACTAAAGTAACGCATTGTCGAAACTAGAGCGGCAGTCAGTGCCTCCATGTTTCGCCGTAACATAAGGCTGTGTTGTCTTTACTAGTTTCACTACAATGTAATGACCACCACTAGCTAGTGGAAAATATATTTGTGTCTAGTACAGTGATATATTTGTATATGTTAGGCTATATATTGACATGGCAGTGTGCGAAATACCCATCATTATTCGGGGATGCCCTCATCCCCAGATTGTTCGCGATATGCAGTAGCCAGCTCGGCCATAACATTACAATATTTCATGGATGCAAGCAAGCCAAGACAATCGATCTATATCTATAGCCTACATGACAACACGCAGACACACACACACACACACACACACACACACACACACACACACACACACACACACATTCATTAAGCACACATTAAGCACACATTAAGCACACTGGTAAAGCAATAGGAGCCTGCATTGGCTAAAGTTGTTGGGATGCACCTTATTTTATAACAGGGAGGGGCAAAGTTGTGCATTACAATGCAAACACGACAATAATTGGCACCGTTCTTGCGCACTCAGAAGAACATGCAGTAGGACCGATCTTGTGACATTATTTAACCATCCATCTACAGCTAATACGATCAGACAGATACATCATCGATCACATAAAAGCCCACAACAAGCCCAACATCACCACGGCAGGTGCGCTCTCTCTCGCACATTCACACAATCACTCCAACTTCTCCAACTCCAAGGCAAGGCTGTTTCACTAAGACCACAAACAACCACAACTAACCAGCCTACATATCCACAATAATGCACAACAATCAGTTCTATACATTGCGTCTATCTTCTGTTTGGTGCACATGGCTAATTTGCATAGTTTGCACCGGACTGTCGGCTCCGCTTGTCAAAAAAATAGAACGTATTTGTGAATAAATGCTTTGAATTCTGAATACTGGACTTGGTGAGCTTGAATAGGCTAAATCTAAGTGACCTTTAGTGAGATGGCCTAAAACGGAATACAAATGAATTATTCTAGGACATATAGGCTTTCAGGATCAATTCAGAGGTTCAACTGTTCGTGATTAATTTTGCTTAGCCAGTGAAAGTGACCAGCTGTAGATTCCGCACTGTTAAAAATACTTCACTACAAGTAGGCTATAAGTCCTCCAAATAATTCAGCAGAATTGCATTACTGCCACACGCATAGGCAGCAGTAGTCATTATGCGCTGAAATGGTCCCTGCCAGTGTTTTTCTATTCTGATGTTTGTGGATGAATCTTTCAGCTACAGCTTTGTTACATTTCCTTGCGATGGTTTGCTGGTTTAACTATACAGCAATAAATCAAATGATGCAAGATGATGTGTCCGTTGCGTGGCTGTCATGTGAGAGCCGTATACGCATTTTAAAAACACCTGTAATCAGCGTGACTATGACTTTCCGAGCGGATCATGTGGGGCTCTTCAATCATTTATTTTTCAGGATTTTCTCCCGTCATCCTCCAGTTTATTGCAAACATCTGGAGATAAGTCGGTTTAATTAAATACTCAAGTGAAATACAAGTGTACCTCCAAATTGCACTTATTGTACAGTACTTCGGTAAGGGCATTTACAATCCATCACTAAAGTTTTAATAGAATATTCTGATTCAGCGGATTTAAAATGTATTTGTATAATCTTCACAAATCTTGCAGCAATGCAATGTTAATATATCATCATGGGAAATGAGTATTCTGATTCAGCACATTTACTATTTATTTGTATAATCTTCACAACTCACAGCAATGAAATGTTAATTTATCATCATGGGAAATAGCATATAAACAAGCTTCATAAAAATTCATTTCTAAGCAGTAGGCCTACTACATATTTCTCAACGTAAGCATCATGACCATAAGCTATCCCAACGTTTCACACCTTTCACACAGTAGGGCAGCATTAGTCATACATGATTAACAACACATCAAATCAACGTTATTGAGGGATAACAGTGAATAAAACATCTGCGTCTTGGGTAAAGATGGGCTATGCTTAATGTGAGGAGCAGAGCCCGATTGGAAGGAAGCCCATTCAGGACGAATTTTACCCGGAGAAGGCAGCTTCCAGGCAGATGAAGATGGGGGGCTGTAGATGGATGGTTAAATAATGTCACAAGATCGGTCCTACTGCATGTTCTTCTGAGTGCGCAAGAACGGTGCCAATTATTGTCGTGTTTGCATTGTAATGCACAACTTTGCCCCTCCCTGTTATAAAATAAGGTGCATCCCAACAACTTTAGCCAATGCAGGCTCCTATTGCTTTACCAGTGTGCTTAATGTGTGCTTAATGTGTGCTTAATGTGTGTGTGTGTGTGTGTGTGTGTGTGTGTGTGTGTGTGTGTGTGTGTGTGTGTGTGTGTGTGTGTGTGTGTGTGTGTGTGTGTGTGTGTGTGTGTGTGTGTGTGTGTGTGTGTGTGTGTGTCTGCGTGTGTGTGTGTGTGCGTGTTGTCATGTAGGCTATAGATATAGATCGATTGTCTTGGCTTGCTTGCATCCATGAAATATTGTAATGTTATGGCCGAGCTGGCTACTGCATATCGCGAACAATCTGGGGATGAGGGCATCCCCGAATAATGATGGGTATTTCGCACACTGCCATGTCAATATATAGCCTAACATATACAAATATATCACTGTACTAGACACAAATATATTTTCCACTAGCTAGTGGTGGTCATTACATTGTAGTGAAACTAGTAAAGACAACACAGCCTTATGTTACGGCGAAACATGGAGGCATTGACTGCCGCTCTAGTTTCGACAATGCGTTACTTTAGTCTGGTCTTTCTCTTCACTGATTGGTTAGACAGCCTTCAAACTTAGTGGTCAAGCAAAGAAGGGGAGGGGCTCGTTCTGCATACCTAATAGCCGGAGTGAATAACTAATAGCCGGAGTGAATGACTAATAGCCGCGGCTATTAGTCATTCAAAACCGTACGGAATCCGTACGGAAACCGTACGGATTCCGTACGGAATTCTTGCAAAACCGTACGGAATCCGTACGGAATCCGTACGGAAACCGTACGGAATCCGTACGGTTTTGCACTTTTACCGCGCCAATCTAGGTCCGGATTGTGGCCTTCTTGGCTTTCCATAGTTTTCAGCCACGGTGCTTGTCTTCAGTTTATGGTCACTGTCTGGTGCTCACATTACACGCGCGCCAAAGTCCACCATTTTGCTTTGTCCGCCATCGGGAATAGCACATCCAAGTGCAACGCCGCTGCGTCTGCCTGTCACGTTGTCACGGGATAGCCATCGGTGGAGGCAGACATTTTATCAATAATCTAAATCATCATTACTTGCTGAATTTTCAAACGATTTTCAAGCCGTTTGCTTTGCATGGCATGGGTATTTGCGGTGAAGGATACTTGGTTACCAAAAAGTAAACAGTAGTTCTGTATGAATGCATATTATTCTATTTATTATTATAATTTATATACATTTTTGTGCATTTGTCACACGGGTATGCTATAATACATTTCAGGTTGCACTAAAATATACAGTTTAACAACTAAACTTTGCAATGATGCTGAAATATATTATGGATCTTATTAACAGTGTGTGCGTGTGTGTGTGTGTGTGTCAAAAATTGCACCCGGTTATGCATTTTCATTGTAATAATAAGCCTGAGACATTAATTGGGAAATGTTTTTTTTCTGCAGGGAGAATGTTAGTGAAGGTGAAACTCGGTGATTGCCAAAAATTTGTCAGAATACTGGAGCCGACTCTGTCAGAGTTTCTGATTGCAGGTAAGCTTTTGACTTAATCGATATTTGTGATCAGCTTTAAGTCACTTAAATTTATATCCACATGGCTTTGGATGCACACATTACTCTGCAGTTAGGATCCTACATTTTAGCAATTAAGTTGTTTTTATTTCACCTGAAGGTGTTACAGATTTTGTGAAAGTGAATAGTAGATTGATTTGAAATTACCCTTTCTCTTTACATCAGCTTTTATTTTTGTTTCCTAGCTTTTGCAAAGTTTGGTGTTCCTCCAGTAACAGAAGGTGTGAAAGTGGTTGACAGTTCAGGCACTGAATTGGATGAAGATGTGTTTGAGGACATACTAAAGGATCCTTCAACAGGGGTACTAACCATCAAGTATGACACAGGTCTGTTTCAGTAAAACATTCATCTATATTTAATTCACAAGTTATGGATTTGTAATGTGAAGCTTATATTATTGATTAGATATGGTAAGGCTCTATGAAGAAGTGTGTCATTTTCTTTCTTTATTCTGCTTCTCCAATCATGGTTAGAACCTGTCCACACAGTGGCATCCTCTTCTGAGCCGTCCCCACCATCATCACTCGATTCGTCTGACTCGCAGGATACAATTATCCTTACAGAGAGCCCTTCCAGAAAACGCCAGAGGGTTGATACAGAAGCTAAACAAGTAAGAGTTGAAACACAAACTTCAATTCTTTCTTGTGAAACAGTGTGGTCTGTTATTGAATATTTTTTAGAGTTTAGTTCAGATTGGCACAAATGGAGGTTGTATATTACATGGGTTCAATACTAGAAGTAACGATGTTATTTAATAAAAGCTAAAAGCATTAAGATTTAACTTTGAATTCAAGTCTATATATTTTCCAATATTGCTGAATTGTTTTGCTTTGTATTTTAAGTTGGTGGAGTCCATCCTTTCCACAAAACCTGGAGGGGAACGTATACTACAAGAATACAATCGAACCAAGTCTTTGGTGGACGAAACCAGGAGGAAAATGGTCAACATACTGGCAGCTGACTTGACCGAGAAGAATGGGTAATTTGATGATTGTTTTTAGTCAGACCTTATGTCCTTCATCTAGCTTTCAGGGTTAAAGTTGAACCTAGGGAATATGAGTGACAAATCTTCTTTATTTTGTAGAACATCACCTCCCAGGCAGTTGAAAGAAAAGTACGCCAGAGGAATTGTGACATTATTCCCCTACCTCAGTGACCCATACGCTAAGAATGGCTATGTGAGTTGCGTAGAGTAATAGTTTTTGCAATGGAAAATAGTGTATTAAAGTTAAAATCCTACCAGCTTTTATTAATTGTATTTTTGTTATCCTTTCCTCTGCCAAGGAGCATTACTATGATGGGGAGAGTGGCACTGGGTACTTGGCTTGGAGGATTAAAACCATTCAAAGATCTGCTGCTAAAGACAGACGATCATCATTTGGAGGTAAACCTGTAATAACTGGCTAAATGTGTAAACGGAAACAATCACAAGATGAGTTATTGCCTCTTTGTACATTATTTCTCAAGATACATATTTTTCCATTTGTTTAAACATACATAGAATCAGGGGAAGGATCATCCGGTAAAGACTTGTCTGGAGGACCAACGGTCAGAAGAGAGACCCAATTTTTTCCTGAGGCATCCCTAAGTGTAGATGAGTGCCAGGAAGCAATGTCACTGATGAGACATTCAGCTGACGAGGACTTGGTCAAGAAGAAGATGAAGCTGACATTTTTCCATCGCCGCAACATGCTCCTCGACCCCCAGCAGTCAAGCAACATACTATCTGTCTTTCCACGTTTCAAAGACGTCAAAGGCTTGGTAATTTTCTATTATTTCTGTTGACAGGAGTATAACAAATAAATTGTGTTTCATAGTCAAACAACTAGCACATATGAGGTCCTCAAATTCTCACCCACTGCCCCAATCCAGGTTGAACAGGATTTCGTTCTGATGTTCGGTGAGGGTGTGTCCGACAAGTTTCTGGAGCGATGGCCAGGCACATTCAAGAAAAAGATCATCCAACAATGCAGAAAGCTTCCCAACATCGGTGAGCTTGAAGAACTCCTGCTGGCAGCTGATCCTCCTCTGGATCGCATTGACGTGGAAGATGACTTGGGTAAGTTATCTGTAAACATACTGGTATTGAGTGTACTAGACTTGTAGGCTTAAAAGGATACTTCAGTATTTTTGGTGTTGCATAGGGTACTTATGCATAGTTAGTATTTTACCTTATGGGAGATGGCAGACAGCGCAATCATTTTAAGGAGCAATGCCTTTATGAAAAATGTCAGACATTTTTCTATATAGTAAAAGTCAAAAACGTCATTCCCTTGAATGAGAAAATGCATTCTAACTTTTGACTGGTACAGTATATTCAACAAAGTTTCCAATAAAAGAGTTGGCAAGATTTCTAGTCTGGCATCTTTTTCTGCAGATTTAAAACCGCTATCCATTCTTTTTTGTGAAAATGCTTACATTGCAGATGAATTGTAATGCAGAGTTCACACAATTCAAGCCTGTAAACATGAAACTGGTGTTGTTACAGGTTGGGACAGTGACCTCTCATCGTTTTTACTGCTGTCACACCTGATTCCACCGTCTGCCCAGGGACGGAAGAGACCAGGGAAAGTGTCCGCGTCCCAAGCAGAGAAACATCTCGTCATCTTCAAGAAGGTTTATATTTTTCCTAATTAATATGCATGTATTGTATAATGTGCATATTTCTTCCCAATAATATATAAAAAATATATTTAACCAAGTTAATTTTGTCATCTGTGTATGTGTATCTTCTCAGACTGGAACAAGCATCCAAGAACATATCGACACCATTACTACCAGCGCTCAACCATATCTACTGGCTGTTGGAGTAAGGAAGGATGCAGTCCACCAGTTCTTCATCATTCTGGATCGGAGTGCCATACCTTGCAGGTCAACTTCTTCTCTAGGGGCTTTCGATGAGCTGTTTAAGGCACATTTTGTGTTCGACACATCATACAACTCCATGCTCCATAACATGTACATGTTCATCCAGACCACGGTGTACAACATTGATGTTGGGAAAGTCAAGGAGAGTCCTCGTGTTGCTGAAGTAAGGGCAAGGTTACTCAATTAGTGCTTGAGGGTTTTCCTCCATCATGAGGTGCTTTGTTTGTCAGGCTGAATTAAAAAGTTCCAATATGCTTGTTAGGCACTTGCGTTTAGTTCATGGTTACGTGCCTGGTAGAAACCTTCGCCTTAAATGTGTTCAGACTGGATGTGGATCTGTGTTCGGTACTTTTTCTGGTTTTAGGAAGCATTTAAACACCAAGCACACAGAGTATTTAGACCAGCAGGCTGAAACTGATGTTGCGTTAAACGGTGCAGTAGAGGTTGTGGCAAGTAATGTAGATGAGACGCCAACATCATCTGAACCTTCTATAAATTCCGAGAACAGCACTCTTGATATGTGTGCCTCTGCTGTTGCACAACTCAAGGCAGCTGGATTAAGTCAGTCTACTGTAAACAGTTTTGTCTCATCCATGGAAGAAGTGTTTTTTGAGATTAATAGTCAGGCTAAAGATGCAGCTTTACAGTGCTTATCTCCTCAGGACACTGAAAATAAGAATAAAATAGAGGAATCCTTCAAACAGTTGGAAAATGGAAATCCCTTTGCATGCTTGAATACAGAAACCAAACGAAACAAACACTTAAAAGAGAAATGGGGAAACGTTGAACCTGTTGAAAAGGTGCTCGGCACAAGATTTGACAGCAGAAGAAACAAATCTACTGGGACATATGACCAGGTCATTATAACAGATAAGTTTTCATATGTTCCCATCCTAGAAACGCTTAAGAACATTTTAGATAACCCAGAACTGACCAACTTGTTCAAGCCCAGGCACATTCCCAAAGAAGGTGTTTATACAGACATAAGAGATGCCAAATATTTTAAAGAAAATCTGTTATTTTCTAAAGAGAATGATGCATTGCAGACTCAACTGTTTTATGACGACTTTGAAACAGCAAATCCCTTGGGCTCCAAAAAGGGTATCCATAAATTAGGGGCTATATATTTTACTCTGAGAAATTTCCCCCCAATCTTTAATTCGGCTTTGATTAATATTAATTTATGTGCTCTTTTCCACGCACAGGACATAAAACGTTATGGTTTTAATCTGATACTTGAACCACTGGTGAATGATATAAAAGTACTTGAGACAGAGGGACTTAACATTTCCATGTCTGAACGTGTTATTCATGGTACCATTGTCCAGGTCACTGGGGATAATTTGGGTTTGCATGGTCTGTTTGGCTTTGTGGAATCATTTAGTGCTCGCTATTGCTGTCGTTTCTGTCTCCTTGAGAAAACTTGTTTTCAAACTGTGTTCTGTGAAGATAATCCTGAAGTTGTATTAAGAACTATTGAGATGCACACCCAGCACTGTCAAACTTTACAAACTGACTCTACGCTACCTCATACATATGGTGTGAAACGCACTTGTCTGTTGAATACACTACAGTATTTTAACACATCAAACAACTTTTCTGTAGATATAATGCATGATATCTTGGAAGGGGTTGCTCAGTTTGAGGTCAAACTTGTTTTACAGTACATTCAGGGCAACTTCCTGAATGCCGAACAACTGGCTGGTAGAATCCATGCTTTTGATTATGGTTATAATCAACAGCGAAATCGACCACCTAGAGTAAAAATGCTTGATGGAGGTAATGATTTGGGACTGAATGCTATACAATCCTGGTGCATATTGCGCAACATGCCGTTGCTTTTTGGTGATTTATTTCAGACAGGTGATGGTTATTGGCGTCTTCTACTTTTGCTTCTACAGATTGTTAACATTGTTTTTTCACCCGTCCTCTCAGAGGGCATGACCACATACCTCAAACACTTAATCATTGATCATCATCAACTCTTCAAGCAGTTATTTCCTCAGCGCAATCTCTTACCAAAGCATCATTTCATGATTCATTACCCTCGTATTATAAGGACCATTGGCCCAATTCTGCACATGTGGTGCATGCGTTACGAAGCTAAACATAATTTCTTTAAGAAGCAATTAAAAAACTTTAAAAACATTACACAAACATTAGCCAAAAAGCACCAGAGTTGTATGGCATTCTATCGAGAATCCTTTACCAAGGAAAGACTAACTTTAGGCCCTGGAAAAATGCTTCCACTAAGTGAGCTCAAAAATGGCCCAGACATTGCTTCCAAATTTGGAGCTGAATTGACAACCAGTATTTTTTCTGCCAAATGGATTAAATACCATGGTACCGAGTACCGCCGTGACTTCATTATCTGTACTGAGGTAGCATTTGAGATGCCTTTGTTTTGTAAGATAGTCTATTGCTGTGAAGGATGAAAATGTATTACTCTGCGGAAAACTGATGGAAACTGTTTGTTTTGAGCATCATTACCATGCCTTTAAGATCAGACTGCATCCAGAAAATGTTCGAAAAGTGTTGCACATTGATGAGCTGTGTTACTTCAAACCATTTGATGTTCAAATGTGTTATGGAAATATAGATTGCTCAAAGTACATAATCCCATACTGCCATTTTATGTAGCCCTCAATGATTGAATGAATTGTCTCTTTCTGCCTTGACATTCAAGCCTGTCCGCCTGACAGTTTGCACTAAAATAAACCAGTTGAACTGCATTATTTTCTGATAACTTGTCATTTTTTAAATATTCTGCTTTTTAGAACATTCAGAAGTTTTAATGATACTTCAGTGTTAGTGTCATTATTTTACTGTTATTTAACTGCACGAGAGTAACTTTTCAACACAGTAGTGTGTAACATCAACACTAGCCAGAGCTACCTTTTCACTGCAATAGAGTAACTTTTCAACACAGTAGTGTGTAACATCAACACTAGCCAGAGCTACCTTTTCACTGCAATAGAGTAACTTTTCAACACAGTAGTGTGTAACATCAACACTAGCCAGAGCTACCTTTTCACTGCAATAGAGTAACTTTTCAACACAGTAGTGTGTAACATCAACACTAGCCAGAGCTACATTTTCACTGCAATAGAGTAACTTTTCAACACAGTAGTGTGTAACATCAACACTACCTTTTCACTGCAATAGAGTAACTTTTCAACACAGTAGTGTGTAACATCAACACTAGCCAGAGTTATTTTAATGGCCAGTGTTACCTTCAAATAACTCAATGCAGTGTCAATCAGCATTCAAATTAACACCATCAGAGTTGATTTGTTATCACAGAAGAGTTCAGTGTTAAATTTAGGTAACACTATACAGTGTATACGAGTGTTAATTTTTTAACTCTATTTGGAGTTAATTTAACTCTAAAATAACACTTTGAAAATAGTTAATTTAACTCCAATTCAGAGTAGGACCAAATACACTCGGAAATGGTGTTAAATTTAACTCTTTTAGTGTTATTTTAACACTTCAAAATTTACTGTTTTGAAGTGTTAAAAAAAGCATCATTATATAAGCATCATTATTCGTGCTCGCTGTTACGCAGCGAGCACGAAAGCACTCGTGGCTCGCTGCGTAACAGCTGCAGAGTGCTCTAAATTTTAATTGATCTCGCTGAGGTATTTCAAGTCAACTGCTTTTACGTGATTCATCGATCTCGCTGACGGTTTTAAGCTTATCGTTTTACGGTATGTATGATTGACTCTTAATATGTCGTATATTGGGTATGCCTTTTATCTTCCAGAAGCAGTATAGATCCTTGTCCACTTCTTCTACGCGGGTATGTATGGTCTCATTACCTCCTTTCGCTATTCTATTTTTGGGGTCGGCTCCGCCCCTGCCAGTCCCGGCAGGACATGCCGAGTTATCACCTATTTCCGGCGTAGGCCTACGTCCTCTCTTTTGGGGAAGGCTCCGCCCCTGCTAGTCCTGGCAGGATACGCCGAGTCCGCACGTCACCCTGGATCAGTGACGGGGCTCATGCCAAAGATTTACCATGCAAAATATTCCCATGTCGTTATTTAAATAAATCCTGTTCATACTTATCAGTGATCGAGTCTTTATGGGAGAAATGTTAAGCTTGCTGGTAGTTCTACCAGGAGGACTCAAATCACGCGCGGCTGGCCACCAATCACCAGCTACCAATCACCTGCCTACACCTGCTCTATAAAGAGTAGTCTAACATATGTCTTTGCTGCTCAGGTCTTCGTTCGACGCACCTCCATCCACCCCACCACCACCAGGTCGGCCTCAGTCTACTTGTCCAGGGGAAGGCTCCGCCCCTGCTAGTCCTGGCAGGATACGCCGAGTCCGCACGTCACCCTGGATCAGTGACGGGGCTCATGCCAAAGATTTACCATGCAAAATATTCCCATGTCGTTATTTAAATAAATCCTGTTCATACTTATCAGTGATCGAGTCTTTATGGGAGAACTATCTTTATTCTGGGTGGAAATAGTGACATAGTTACGCCATTAAATGCTTTTATGGAAACATTTTTAGCGAGAAAGGTGCATTTTACTTTCATAATGTTCGCTCGGTGAATGTGAAGGATGTTTGGTTTGATAGTTATGACGAAGAGGGAACGCTCCGTTCCATTGCATGGACTGAGTGTCTGGATGCTAAGCAACCTCAACGTCTTGGCGGACTATTTCTCTGCTGATCAACACTACGAATGCTTGAAACACACCAGACACACCATGTGAAGTTATTTAACCCGATTATTGTTATTTATATCAGAGATTATTTAATCTAACCCGATCTAAACTCTATCACCCAAACACGGCAGCGTTTGAGGTTCCTACCTCGGACTCCAGCGCAGCCACGGCCGACAACTATCTTTATTCTGGGTGGAAATAGTAACATAGTTACGCCATTAAATGCGTTTATGGAAACATTTTTAGCGAGAAATGTGCATTTTACTTTCATAATGTTCGCTCGGTGAATGTGAAGGCTGTTTGGTTTGATAGTTATGACGAAGAGGGAATGCTCCGTTCACTTGCATGGACATGGACTCATCTAGCTGCGTTGGCGCGTTGACGCGTTGGAAGCGTTGAACCGAGTAACCACCCCACAATGATCAAGCGTCAGGTTAGGCGCGTTACTCGCGTTATCCAACGCGAGTAACGCGTTTGGTGTGGCCGTACCCTACAGGCAGCTCAGTCCTCGTGGTAAAAAGCAAACTCAGGAACCGGATGTCCTTGCAGACCTTAAACTCCATCCTATACATCCGATATGGATTAAAGCTGTCAGAGGCCTGTTTCAGGTAGCTGGTTTAACATACTCTGAGTTTAATCCTGCGCTCTGAGTTGGTTGACTCAGAGTTCAGGGTTGAAAAGCAACTCTGGGTTTTCGGTTTCAGAACAGGTGATCAGCGTTGGGTTAATCAACTCTGAGTATGTTCACTCTGGGTTGAGGGCGTGCCTGTTGACTATGAAGAGCCATCATCAATGGATCTCTGATAACATGATCAAACATGGACCAAAAGCGTAGATCCACTTACTTTTCCCCCACGGAATTGGAAATTCTAATGAACGCGTATGCCGAGCAGTTACCCATTTTAACAAAAAAAAGCAATACCGCCGCGGCAGCGAGAGCGCGAGAGAGAGCTTGGCAGGAAATAGCTGAACAAGTCAATGCGTGAGTCAAATAAATTAGTCAAATAAAATAAAATAAGAGGAAAGTTTAATATCTTCCACTTATTCAATATGTAAATTGTGTGTGTGTGTGTGTGTGTGTGTGTGTGTGTGTGTGTGTGTGTGTGTGTGTGTGTGTGTGTGTGTGTGTGTGTGTGTGTGTCAATTTACGCAACCCCGAGTTGCCCCACGAGGACTTGGCAGCAAATGAAGTACAAAAATATAGTTTAAACAGGTAAACTAATGTTTAATTGAAATCAAATCAATTGTGCTGTTTTGCCTGCTCTACCTAATTTAACAGCTATGTTCAACATGTATTATATATTTGTATACTATATTTAAGCAGTAAATGTAAGTAGTAGGCCTACATTTCCCAGCCACCCCAACACTGCCAATATTTAATAGGATTTAGATATATTAGAAGGCTACACCTAGGCAAAATGCATTATAAATATATATGTGTCTTCAAAATAGCGCTTACTGAATATTAGGGTAACATTTTCCTCCATGTTAGCAAATCGAAAAAATGCAGAGGCCCGGCAGACTGGAGGGGGTCCACCACCTGCAGCCCTCACAGAGGCTGAGGAGATGGCCCTCAGCCAACAGAGTATGCGTCCTGTGGCTGAGGGCATCCCTGGGGGGAGCTCCTCTGATCCCCCCCACCCCCCAGGATAGAAGTGCCTTTACAGTATAAGAGGTTGGTTATTCAAAATAATTAAATATGTACACGCAAACCAGCGCGTTGCAAATTAGATGGGGCAATATTCTGGCTCAAGTAATAATTGCACTGTCTAATCATCTTCTTCCAGTTACTGATGGCGTCATCGCCCTACTTGAACCAGATGCCCTCACCAACCTCCATGCAATTGTAACAATTCAAAAGATGCAAAAGGATGCTTTGGAGATCCACATTTTGGAACATAAGTTATAGGTGGGTGAGGTGCAAACTGGGATAGGCTACTGTTCCCTGCTCTAAAAACATACCCAATATAAATGACTTCAATCCTCATAATAAGTAGATTGTCTTTATTAGAACACGGGCTGTGGTGGGACAAGTTATTTTGTTGAACAGTTTACTCAAAGGGTTTTACTTCAGTGAACAATGCAGACGATTATGCTGAGCATGTGCATGTAGAGAAGAACAGCATCTGGTTAAAAGCAGTACCAGGGTCTTTTCTGCCTTGCATTCTTAAAATTAGTTTCTTGACTTGCAGCAGTTATAGGTCCGTGGTTAGTCAGCTACTCTGATCATGGGAAAGCCACAACGTTGAAGTGACTGTAGTACAGAGCGGGTGGGATGCACGGGGCGGATCATTCTGCACATGCATTCTGTTAATTGCGATAAAAAAATAAACTTAAAGCATGCCCCCGGTGCGTTTGACAGTTAACATGGGGGCTGAGAAGGTGGTCTAAATAAATGATAGATTGCGCTGAAAAACGATAGCGCTCGTGGAGAAAATTATCAGGAAAATAAAGTATATCCAACCGGGGTCTTAATAATCGTGCCTCACGGAGATTCCTTCTGAGGATCGCAGCCTCTACGTCCACAGGCTCTCGTAGAAAAGGACATGCCATTTCTAACACTTCCTTCCAGGGGCGGACTGGGGGAAAAAAGTGGCCCGGGAGTTTCTGTCAGACCGGCCCACTCAATACACGGCGCGCGGCCCACTAAGTACACGCTGCGTTGCCCACTCAATGGATCGCGCTTATCGAACAGTCAGTGGCCTTCTGGGAAAAATACCCATACACTTAACATTATTTTGGATGATTACAAAGAAATTACATCATATATGTATGTTTGTTTTTTAATAACATTTGGATCCACCAATTTGCCTGGATGGACACATGGAATAAAATGATTATTGGCTATTGTAACACTCCAAGGTAGGTATAGTTTGCTAGATGAATATGCTTAACTCTTGGCTAGTATCAGATGGTTATACAATTATAACTACAAAGCCTTAAGGAATGAATGTCAGCAGAGAAAGACCACACAATAAAGAAACTGGAATCAGAGGGTAGAATTAGTATGAACAATATATTAGAAATGAACAGAACAGAAAATACGATGGGGTGTGAACATCAGTGGTATCAGTAGTGTTGCATGCTGTCATAACATATTAACAATCTAGATAACATATAAACATTATTTATAATTTTAGATTTTAGCATAACAAACTAGCAGGTTAACTTATTTGTCAAAGGTTAATAGAAATTATAAGATTTCCCTATTTACAACTACCACCATGGATAGCTTGCTCATCGATTGTAAGCCAGTGACTACGGCTAACATGTTAAAATAGATAATCTAGATGTTGACAACAACACCATCTTGCTTATTTTACCAGATCATAACGGTCTACATATGCAAGGCTAGCTGTAGGGAACGTTACCTCACCTGCGAATAGAAAGCTCACATTTGGCAAGGTCAACGCCGCATCTTACCTTTTCACTGTCACCAGTCGGTGGTTTTCCAAAGAAATTAGATATTTTTAAATGTTTTGAGGCACCTTCCTCCAGACATTTTTTCTTTTTATCTCTTAGCTTTTCAGCTCCACCTTTTCGTTTTGGTGCCGTTTTTTCATTTTTTTTATTTTTTTATGCAACTCAATGTGCTATCAATAAACAATAAAAGGAAAGGGCACAAAATAAATAAAATATAATATAAGCTAGAGTGAGTGATATTTAATAACACCTAAAACAAGAGTTTGGAAGGGGCAACGAAGAGCTGGGCCTCATGGGTTGAGCGCATGCGTAGAACTAAGTGCCGCGTTGCGTGTATGTATGCAAATCCAAATTCTCTACCCAATCCGCACAGCTGAGAACACTTCGGCTGTGTAAGAACCAATTTAGAGGTGTTTATTAATAAGGTGGAGATCTTTTCTTACTTTGGACTTCCGAAGTCTGTAAAACACATATTAGAAGACACTTAAAAAAAAATCGAAAAAAATTGTCACCATGAGTGTGAAGACCGATTGCGAGTAGCAGTATAAAACTCAGTCAGTGCGGTTAGATAGGTATAGCTCTAAAATCACGCTTGTGCCGCTGTGTTAACCATTGTTACGTTTCTGCCGTGATGCGATGATGGGCGTGGGCCGGTACATAATGGTGATAGGCCGGTGGGTTTATATTTTGGGCCATCGGCCCACCGGGGATGTCCCCGGTATTCCCGATGGCCAGTCCGCCCCTGCTTCCTTCTGTCGGAGAGCTGCCTTCAGCCTTATAGACAACAAACTCAGAGTAGGTCTAACCACCTCCCGAGCAGGTTAGGTCCACGGCGTATGTTGCCGCAGCAACTAACTCTCGGTTGCGCTGAACCTGCTACCTGAAACGGAAAACCCAGAGTTTCCACTAACTCAGAGCGAACAAACTCGGGGTTGCCTCAAAACCAGCTACCTGAAACAGGGCTCAGGTGATGCTTGCTTTGAGCACCAGCTGCCTGATCATGATTTGAAGCTTTTTGGAATATCGGCTGCTTATTCAAGCACCTAGAGCTGAACCTGCAGTAGAGAGCCTTGACCAGAGTGAGGATGACTCACTGGTTCTGTGAGCTAGCACAGCCTGTCTGTGCCTGGAGGGAGGTCTGGAGTAGGCCTAACTCTGCCATTTAGATTGTTAATATATATTGTATACAAAAATATGTTATGTTTAAAAATGTTCATGTTTAAATGAGAAACAATTGTTTGATTACATTTTAATCTTTTTGATTGGATAAAACAAATAATTTCTGATAGATATTTCTTAAATGAGAAACAATTGTTTGATTCGATTTTTATCTTTTAAATTGGATAAAACAAATATCGGATGCATATTATGACTTAAATGAGAAACAATTGTTTGATTAAATTTTAATCTTTTTGATTGGATAAAACAAATTATTTCTGATAGATATTTCTTAAATGAGAAACAATTGTTGGAGTGAATCAATATTTTTTTGTTTAGGATTTAACATACGATTTAAATGTATGAACTTCATTCAAAGAATAGAATTATACTTGGTGCCAAGTTGTATTATTTAGTTTTTATGAATATAGGAAATATTGTTTGAGGCAAGCTATATATTTGTCATTGGCTCAAGTTATGTAATATAGATGTGAACCATTACCCTTGTTTTTTTTAATTGGTTCAACAGAAGGCTTTTTCCAGTGCACAGTATACGGTGTGGGGCCCCTACCCCCCCCCTCCACGGATTTACTGCGCCTGTGCTGCCACCACTTATAAATGTATGATCAAACTATCAATATAATTGAAATATATATGGCATCAGCCTCTTGGTAAATATACTGATAACTACATCTCAAAGAACCACCATGGTCACAAACTGAAATATCACTGTACATGCTGCCTCAAGTCTCTCTTTACATTCAATATATCCTCTCGTTGCCTAATTGCTGGTCGCATAAATCTATTACAGTATTCCTCTTATCCTCAAGCTAATTCTTTACATACCACTGCTGATTCCTCTCAATATACCTCCAAAATACAGCTCTCTGACCTAGACCTCCAAGACAAGCTTATTCCCACATTTTACCTTCCTGATACTGCACAAATACTTATAAAAGAAAATAGCAAAGACTCAAAGAAAAGAGTAAAGAGGTGCGCTGATGCTGCGCTAAGAAGAGAAGGTTACTAAAGAGGTGTGTGGATGCTGCGCTAAGGGGAGAGAGGTGCGCAAATGTTGCGCTGAGAGAGTGTTAGAGGTGCGCTGATGCTGCCCTATCCCCCAAACTCCAACTGGCTTTCTAGCTTGATGTAGGGCCTTTGAAACCCACATCCGAGTGACGCTACCCCTAAACTGACCAATGAGCGAAACTGAAATGAAAGAAACTGTATTCATACACTTTAAAATAGGGCTAAGATGCTCATCATTATCCTTCGAACTACTGGGGAAACTTGCTACATAAAAAAAAAAAGATACATAAACTATTCATAAATATACTGGCGATAAATACTCGAATCCTCTAAATCTTCTCCCGAACTTGCTTCAACTTCTTTCCTCTCCTGGCAGATGTTTACTACGCAATCTCACCCACGCGCCCCCTGCCCTTGTATTTCTTCCTACCATTATGGTAGTTCCCATATGCCGTGCTACTTCTTATCATTCTGCTAGTTCCCCTATGCAAATTCGCAACAAAGGCATGGCATTGATTCAACAGCCCCCCCACCAACTGCAGCACCTTTCAGCCCTGACCTAAATGGTTATAATTTTTGGTGATTAATCTTTGTAACTGTTGTGCAATTATTTAATTGTATAATTGTATAACACTGCTTAACAATATCAATAATGCAAATTGTTATGATCTGTATATGGGATAACAATGATTTGTTGTGTAGCAAGTATTGGATAAATGACAATTATCAGCATAATACCTATTAAAGTGCAATATTTGTTGACGTTTTTTCAGGAGAAGCTGTTTGATGAAAAGCACTTTGACGCCAACAACCCTGTCTTTGAAGGAGCTGATGTTTCAAAGGGACAACTGCTAGCGATGCTGATGGGGTTGTGCCTAAGGCACTGATTATCTGGTGTTGCCATGAAAGACCTTCTCGATTTGTTGAATACCGTCATTCCAGGATGTGTTCCCTCAAGCAAGTGGTACTTGGACAAAGCTTTCTTAAATTTGTCCGACAAGGCAGAGTTGCATTTCTATTGCACGGACTGTGTAGGATACATCGGCAAAGGACCAGACTACCATTGTGCAACTTGCCTGAAGCATTGGCACAAGGAGGAACTTCTCAAATCTGCAAGTTACTTTCTGGTGATGCCTTTAGCCAATCAGCTCAAAAACATCTTGCCACAGTCGGCACTGCGGGGCCACTTTCGACATGATGAGAGTGTAGGAGACATAAACACAGGAAAGCTATACCAAGATCAGGGTGATTTTATTGACAATCCGGACAATGTCACCATATCTTTCAATTGTGACGGCGTTCCCGTTTTCAAATCTTCGCAGTATTCTCTTTGGCCAATACTCTGCACAATAAACGAGCTGTCACTGGACGAAAGAGGCAAATCCATTATGTTGCATAGTTTGTGGTTTGGGCGGCACAAACCCCGGGTCGACACCTATTTCGCTCCGTTCATTGCTGAGCTCCAGAGTTTACATGACAATGGTGTAGCTTGGATCGATAGTACTGGCCTGCAGAGGAATAGTAGAGTGCATGCACTAGTTTGTGTCTGTGATGCTGTGGCGCGGGCCATGATTCAAAACTTTAAACAGTTTAACAGAAAATATGGATGTGGCTTTTGTTGCCATGAAGGTGAAGTTGTTGACAAGGGAAAGGGGCACACCAGGGTGTATCCTGTACAAGCTGATATAGTACCGTTAAGATCCATGGCGAGCACAGTTGAGTTAGCCGAAAGAGCAACTGAGAGCGGCGAAGCTCAGATGGGTGTAAAAGGGGCAAGTCCTTTGTTTCTGTTACCTTCCTTTGACTTTGTCAAAGGATTTGTACCAGATTACATGCATTCTGTGTGTCTAGGAGTCGTTAGACAGTTTACCAACCTGTGGCTTGATGGCAAGTATAGTGCCGAAGAATATCACCTACTCCCTGACCAAATGAGACAGATTGACAGTGCCCTATGTGAGATCAAGCCCCCAAGTGAAGTCAGGCGTAACCCAAGACCGCTTTCTGAGAGAGCCTTTTGGAAAGCCACGGAATGGAGAGCGTTTCTGTTGTTGTATTCCCCAGTTGTTATGAAAGACTTTCTACCCAGGAGGTTTTACAAACATTGGATGCTACTTGCATTTGGGCTACATATTATTCTCTCCTCCGTGACAACGCAGGATCAGGTCAACTGTGCAGAACTGTGTCTGGTCCAGTTTGTGGCACAGATTCCTCAACTGTATGGCATCGAACACTGCTCATATAACTCTCATTTGCTTGTGCATCTGGCACAGAGTGTGAGGGACTGGGGGTCGTTGTGGGCCAACTCTGCATTTGTATATGAAGATGCAAATGGGAAGTTACTTGATTTGTTCAATGGCACGCAGGCGGTACCTTGTCAGATTTTCAAGTACTTCTTTGCCCAGCAGAGGTTAATTCATTCAGGAACTGCAGTGTTTGAGGATGCACCAAGACCAGTCAGTGAGCTTTTTTGTAGATTAACCGGTTTGGATTATCTGACGAAGGCAGGAACTGTCATTGCCAGGCACATAGTGATGTTGGGGAAATGTAATTACAGGCAGTTATCTGCGTGTGAAAGGGTTGCACTGGAAAATAGATTCCCATTAAAACGATTATCTGCACAATATTCCTTGTCGAATATTCAAACGTTGTGTTGTATGGAAAATGTTACTGACAACCCAAGGCTACGCAGCTGGCTACAAGAGAAACAATTCTGTAATTGCAACAGAAGGAACATATGAGTTGATAGCTTATTTTGTAGTCTTATCCAAAGTCTGTCAATGCGAACAAGATTGTTCATGCTCAGAGTTGCTTATATATTATTATGAGTTGTCTCCGACGCAAAACCAATTTGTCGTCTATGACTGTGATATCAATGTCAATGTGTCAAAGTTCCTTGTTCAGGTTGAGAACACTGGACGTTTGATGGTGTGCACCTCAAGGGAAGTGAAGGCCAAGTGTACTCTTGTGGAACATGCTAACCGTGTTCACGTTGTAAAAATGCCTGCATTTGAAAGGGACTAAAAATAAGTTTCTTTGTGGTAATCTACACTGCTCATTCGTTCATATATAGTTATTCTATAGAGAATTTTCGGTCAAATTGACAAAACTTGGCGAAATAAATCTTGCAATATATAGCATCCTCATTTACAACATTTATTTGAAATAGAATGGTAAATATGCCAGGACAATTGCTTAATCCTTAACAACTGTCATAAATGTATGTGTAGTCTATACTGTATTATTGCAGTTTTAGGGCCGCTGTGAAACGTATTCATCATTCTTGCACTAATTAGGCCATGAAAAGTATTCTAAACTGATGTATATCACTATATGTAGGTGTTGAAGCAGGCCTAAATGGGTAGTGCATATTTTATTCGGCTACATGCATTTATGTTAGTAAACTTCAGAGTAAGTTTTTAACTCATGTTGCTTATTTTATTAACATATGATTCAACGAATGGTGTACAGGAGTAAACGGTTTAACATTTAAAATGTCATTTCTATTATGGATTGTGTTTTGTTCTTACCGTGCCAAATGTTTGCTTTGCTTTTGCAATTTGCAAAAGTGTAAAAGAGAATTTCTAATGAGGAATGTGAAGCCAAACGTATTGTGCACGACTATTGTATAATGTTCATGTCCTTCATATGACTTGTCTCTTAAAGTACACTGATTTTAATCGTACATGAAGCATACATAAGTGGATGATATGTTGGTATCTATAAGTTATCTCACATGAACGTTGATGCTGTTTAAATAAATACATCAATTGTACATCTTCATAAAATGTGATTTGCTGTGTCTCCACAAGTATATTCCTTTTTGAAAGAAAATAAATCATTTATAATTGGATATGCTTGTGTCTTGATGTTATTACACATGTACCGTTGTGCTGTTTAAGAAAATACATTCATAGTAAAAGTTCCATGTAACATGATATTGTGCATTATGAAAGGTACAAGGGATAGAAGGGGCAATAGAGGACTTTGTAGTGGCGAGGGGTACTGACTTTGGGTGGGACTCTTGCTGGGCTAGTTTAATTTTGACAAACATTGTACATCATGCGTGATATATTATCAGCACTTATATCGACTTTCTGACATATAGATCTAGATCTTCAGATTGTTTTATTCAAGAAACTCTTGGTTTCATTATCTATTTTGTAAAGTAAATCCACGCAGATTATTTCCAAGTGAAGTGTATGCCCTTCGATGTAACATGTCATACACAAAATGGTGGCGAAACTGGCAGCATTCGATTTGTTTTGAATATTTTACATTTCAAACATACCATATGGCATACTGTGGTACATTAAGCCTAAGTACCATGGTACTTAGCGATGTACCATGCTTTACCATGGTACATTATACTCATGTACCATGGTACACGATGGCATCGAGCAATGTACCATGATATACCATGATACAGTAAGTTATGTACCATGGTATACCAGGGTACTAAGTTATGTACCATGGTAAAATTTCATATGGATAAGGGACATAGGGAGAACGCTCCCGGACAGAACCTTAGTTTGGAAGTCGTGCTGACACGACAAATAGCCTACTTCCAATTGAAATACAACATTTAGAAAATAGGCCTACGTGTCCCTGATCACGTTTCAATAGATTAAATAACGTGACAGTGTCACGTTTTTTCGTGAGACTAGGTTCGAGCGTGTGCATGGGTTGAATTGCGTGTGTCTCACGCCGAATGCATGAGACATGAGAGCCCTGTACTTACGTGACACAAACCAGCACCGCAAACGTTCTCTCCCGCTTGAGATGACGTCTTTCTTTATAGGTTCATGGGTCTGATGCGCCGATTTCCCATGCTGATATCCCCGGAGATTCTCGGGCATCTTCGACAATTTGGCTATACATTGTCTCATTACACGCTAAATAATATAATTATAGCCTAATTATATATATAGCCTATATATATATGTAGGCAATATATATAATTAGGCAATATATATATATATATATATATATATATATATATATAGCACTTGTGGTTTTGGCATAAACATAACTAGGGTGCACTGTACTATCTGCGCACACCCTTTCTGAAGCCTCTCTCGCTCTCTCTCTCTCTCTCTGTCCCTCCCTCTCTCTCTTTCTCTCTCTCTCGTACCGTTTTGTGGAGCACGTTAATTGTCTGAGAACACTCCCATTCAGAATGCATTGGTTTACATTTCGTTCTGTGTAGCACGCAAAAAGTCGGACTATTGTGCTCTGGAACACGCTTCAATAGATTAACGTTCGTGGCGCATGAGCACGAAATCGCGTGATAGCGGGTTGGTTAAAAATACTGCACTACAAGTAGGCTATAAATCCTCCAAATAATTCAGCAGAATTGCATTGGGCCTACTGCCATAAGAATAATAGGCAGCAGTCATTATGCGCTAAAATGGTCCCGGCCAGTGTTCTAAAATGGTCCCGGCCAGTGTTCAAAAATGGTCCCGGCCAGTGTTCTAAAATGGTCCCGGCCAGTGTTCTATAAATTATTGGAAGAGTCCCCCTGGATCGGCCGGGAAAGTCATAGTCACGCTGATTACAGGTGTTTTTAAAATGCGTATACGCGGGCTCTCACATGACAGCCACGCAATGGACACATCATCTTACATAATTTGATGTATTGCTGTTAAACTAGCAAACCATCGCAAGGAAATGTAACAAAGCTGTAGCTGAAAGATTCATCCACAAACATCAGAATAGAAAAACACTGGCAGGGACCATTTTAGCGCATAATGACTGCTGCCTATGCTTGTGGCAGTAATGCAATTCTGCTTAATTATTTGGAGGACTTATAGCCTACTTGTAGTGAAGTATTTTTAACAGTGTGTGGAATCTACAGCTGATCACTTTCACTGGCTAAGCAAAATGAATCCCGAACAGTTGAACCTCTGAATTGATCCTGAAAGCCTTTGTCCTAGAATAATTCATTTGTATTCCGTTTTAGGCCATCTCACTAAATGTCACTTAAATGTAGCCTATTTAAGCTCACCAAGTCCAGTATTCAGAATTCAAAGCATTTATTCACAAATAGGTTCTATTTTGTGTGTGAAACAGTCTTGCCTTGGAGTTGGAGAAGTTGGAGTGATTGTGTGAATGTCCGAGAGAGAGCGCACCTGCCGTGTATGGAAAGCCAAGAAGGCCACAATCCGGACCTAGATTGGCGCGGTAAAAGTGCAAAACCGTACGGAAACCGTACGGATTCCGTACGGTTTCCGTACGGATTCCGTACGGATTCCGTACGGTTTCCGTACGGTTTTGCAAGAATTCCGTACGGAATCCGTACGGTTTCCGTACGGTTTCCGTACGGATTCCGTACGGTTTTGAATGACTAATAGCCGCGGCTATTAGTCATTCACTCCGGCTATTAGTTATTCACTCCGGCTATTAGGTATGCAGAACGAGCCCCTCCCCTTCTTTGCTTGACCACTAAGTTTGAAGGCTGTCTAACCAATCAGTGAAGAGAAAGACCAGACTAAAGTAACGCATTGTCGAAACTAGAGCGGCAGTCAGTGCCTCCATGTTTCGCCGTAACATAAGGCTGTGTTGTCTTTACTAGTTTCACTACAATGTAATGACCACCACTAGCTAGTGGAAAATATATTTGTGTCTAGTACAGTGATATATTTGTATATGTTAGGCTATATATTGAGATGGCAGTGTGCGAAATACCCATCATTATTCGGGGATGCCCTCATCCCCAGATTGTTCGCGATATGCAGTAGCCAGCTCGGCCATAACATTACAATATTTCATGGATGCAAGCAAGCCAAGACAATCGATCTATATCTATAGCCTACATGACAACACGCAGACACACGTCACACACACACACACACACACACACACACACACACACACACACACACACACACACACACACACACACACACACATTAAGCACACATTAAGCACACATTAAGCACACTGGTAAAGCAATAGGAGCCTGCATTGGCTAAAGTTGTTGGGATGCACCTTATTTTATAACAGGGAGGGGCAAAGTTGTGCATTACAATGCAAACACGACAATAATTGGCACCGTTCTTGCGCACTCAGAAGAACATGCAGTAGGACCGATCTTGTGACATTATTTAACCATCCATCTACAGCCCCCCATCTTCATCTGCCTGGAAGCTGCCTTCTCCGGGTAAAATTCGTCCTGAATGGGCTTCCTTCCAATCGGGCTCTGCTCCTCACATTAAGCATAGCCCATCTTTACCCAAGACGCAGATGTTTTATTCACTGTTATCCCTCAATAACGTTGATTTGATGTGTTGTTAATCATGTATGACTAATGCTGCCCTACTGTGTGAAAGGTGTGAAACGTTGGGATAGCTTATGGTCATGATGCTTACGTTGAGAAATATGTAGTAGGCCTACTGCTTAGAAATGAATTTTTATGAAGCTTGTTTATATGCTATTTCCCATGATGATAAATTAACATTTCATTGCTGTGAGTTGTGAAGATTATACAAATAAATAGTAAATGTGCTGAATCAGAATACTCATTTCCCATGATGATATATTAACATTGCATTGCTGCAAGATTTGTGAAGATTATACAAATACATTTTAAATCCGCTGAATCAGAATATTCTATTAAAACTTTAGTGATGGATTGTAAATGCCCTTACCGAAGTACTGTACAATAAGTGCAATTTGGAGGTACACTTGTATTTCACTTGAGTATTTAATTAAACCGACTTATCTCCAGATGTTTGCAATAAACTGGAGGATGACGGGAGAAAATCCTGAAAAATAAATGATTGAAGAGCCCCACATGATCCGCTCGGAAAGTCATAGTCACGCTGATTACAGGTGTTTTTAAAATGCGTATACGGCTCTCACATGACAGCCACGCAACGGACACATCATCTTGCATCATTTGATTTATTGCTGTATAGTTAAACCAGCAAACCATCGCAAGGAAATGTAACAAAGCTGTAGCTGAAAGATTCATCCACAAACATCAGAATAGAAAAACACTGGCAGGGACCATTTCAGCGCATAATGACTACTGCTGCCTATGCGTGTGGCAGTAATGCAATTCTGCTGAATTATTTGGAGGACTTATAGCCTACTTGTAGTGAAGTATTTTTAACAGTGCGGAATCTACAGCTGGTCACTTTCACTGGCTAAGCAAAATTAATCACGAACAGTTGAACCTCTGAATTGATCCTGAAAGCCTATATGTCCTAGAATAATTCATTTGTATTCCGTTTTAGGCCATCTCACTAAAGGTCACTTAGATTTAGCCTATTCAAGCTCACCAAGTCCAGTATTCAGAATTCAAAGCATTTATTCACAAATACGTTCTATTTTTTTGACAAGCGGAGCCGACAGTCCGGTGCAAACTATGCAAATTAGCCATGTGCACCAAACAGAAGATAGACGCAATGTATAGAACTGATTGTTGTGCATTATTGTGGATATGTAGGCTGGTTAGTTGTGGTTGTTTGTGGTCTTAGTGAAACAGCCTTGCCTTGGAGTTGGAGAAGTTGGAGTGATTGTGTGAATGTGCGAGAGAGAGCGCACCTGCCGTGGTGATGTTGGGCTTGTTGTGGGCTTTTATGTGATCGATGATGTATCTGTCTGATCGTATTAGCTGTAGATGGATGGTTAAATAATGTCACAAGATCGGTCCTACTGCATGTTCTTCTGAGTGCGCAAGAACGGTGCCAATTATTGTCGTGTTTGCATTGTAATGCACAACTTTGCCCCTCCCTGTTATAAAATAAGGTGCATCCCAACAACTTTAGCCAATGCAGGCTCCTATTGCTTTACCAGTGTGCTTAATGTGTGCTTAATGTGTGTGTGTGTGTGTGTGTGTGTGTGTGTGTGTGTGTGTGTGTGTGTGTGTGTGTGTGTGTGTGTGTGTGTGTGTGTGTGTGTGTGTGTGTGTGTGTGTGTGCGTGTTGTCATGTAGGCTATAGATATAGATCGATTGTCTTGGCTTGCTTGCATCCATGAAATATTGTAATGTTATGGCCGAGCTGGCTACTGCATATCGCGAACAATCTGGGGATGAGGGCATCCCCGAATAATGATGGGTATTTCGCACACTGCCATCTCAATATATAGCCTAACATATACAAATATATCACTGTACTAGACACAAATATATTTTCCACTAGCTAGTGGTGGTCATTACATTGTAGTGAAACTAGTAAAGACAACACAGCCTTATGTTACGGCGAAACATGGAGGCACTGACTGCCGCTCTAGTTTCGACAATGCGTTACTTTAGTCTGGTCTTTCTCTTCACTGATTGGTTAGACAGCCTTCAAACTTAGTGGTCAAGCAAAGAAGGGGAGGGGCTCGTTCTGCATACCTAATAGCCGGAGTGAATAACTAATAGCCGGAGTGAATGACTAATAGCCGCGGCTATTAGTCATTCAAAACCGTACGGAATCCGTACGGAATCCGTACGGAAACCGTACGGAAACCGTACGGATTCCGTACGGATTCCGTACGGAATTCTTGCAAAACCGTACGGTTTTGCACTTTTACCGCGCCAATCTAGGTCCGGATTGTGGCCTTCTTGGCTTTCCATAGCCGTGGTGATGTTGGGCTTGTTGTGGGCTTATATGTGATCAATGATGTATCTGTCTGATCGTATTAGCTGTAGATGGATGGTTAAATAATGTCACAAGATCGGTCATACTGCAGGCTCTCATTTGCAAATGCACTGATTGTGTGCCCGTCTCCGATATGCTATATACCTGGCATTTATTCAGTTCATGTTCTTCTGAGTGCGCAAGAACGGTGCCAATTATTGTCGTGTTTGCATTGTAATGCACAACTTTGCCCCCCCCTGTTATAATCGCAACAACTTTAGCCAATGCAGGCTCCTATTGCTTTACCAGTGTGTTTAAAGTGTGTGCGTGTGTGTGTGTGTGTGTTGTCATGTAGGCTATAGATATAGATTGATTGTCTTGGCTTGCTTGCATCCATGAAATATTGTAACGTCAAGTAGAAACAATTCCTTCAACAACTTGCTCTACACACACACACACACACACACACACACACACACGACTCTCTCCGACCACATGTCACAAGATCAGTCATACTGCATGCTCTCATTTGCAAATGCACTGATTGTGTGCCCGTCTCCGATATGCTATATACCTGGCATTTATTCAGTTCATGTTCATGTTATGTAATGTTATGGCCTAGCTGGCTACTGCATATCGAGAACAATCTGGGGATGAGGACATCCCCGAATATTGTCGGGTATTTCGCACACTGCCATCTCAATATATAGCATAACATATACAAATATATCACTGTACTAGACACAAATGTATTTTCCACTAGCTAATGGTGGTCATTACATTGTAGTGAAACTAGTAAAGACAACACAGCTTTATGTTACAGCGAAACATGGAGGCACTGCAGCTCTGATTGGTTAGACAGCCTTCAAACTTAGTGGTCAAGCAAAGAAGAGGGAGGGGCTCGTTCTGCATACCTAATAGCCGGAGTGAATAACTAATAGCCGGAGTGAATGACTAATAGCCGGAGTGAATGACTAATAGCCGCGGCTATTAGTCATTCAAAACCGTACGGAATCCGTACGGAAACCGTACGGATTCCGTATGGAATTCTTGCCAAACCGCACGGAATCCGTACGGTTTCCGTACGCAGTTTTGCACTTTTACCGTGCCATTCTAGGGCCGGATTGTGGCCTTCTTGGCTTTCCATAGGGAACCGTACGGAATCCGTACGGAATTCTTGCCAAACTGCACGGAATCCGTATGGATTCCGTACGGTTTCCTTGCGGTTTTGCACTTTTACCGTGCCATTCTAGGGCCGGATTGTGGCCTTCTTGGCTTTCCATATTCATCGGCCTGTAGGGCTGAGGCACCGTGCTCAAGGGTGACCACACCAAGGACAGAATAAAGGATGGACCACGGACTGGAAAATGGCCGCCCATTCATTCCTATACAAACTGCTCAGTGGCGCAGGGTAACATACAGGAGCGATTTGCTTCCGCGTTATGGGGCCAAGACACGTGGCCTAGTCCGTGACGTACCGGATGCAGAAATATAGAACTGATACCGTAATGCACCGCTTCTTTGTCTTTGGATCTTTTGAATAAATGGATCAATACATGATGAATCACAATGATCGCAAGCAGAGGACCATGAGAGATATTGAGCAGCAGATGAACTAGGCCCTCTCGGATGCCATTTGTTTCACTACGACTCCTTTCAGCTGCACACCCCTCTTCCCCAGCGAGATAACGGCTAATAAAACGCTTGAGGTGGCGTTTTGGAAAGAAAAAACTTAAAACAATTTTAGGACATGGCATGAAGGTAATTATGAGCCTTTGATTGATATCCAGACATTTTTTGCGGAGACACAATCCTGTTCCCCACTTGTATTGGAGTGGACGGCGATATCTACTTCTGGGCCACATGAAATGACGGACCCCCGTCCACAGCCAGCTTAAACAGCTGCAATACCAGGCTTGGCCTCTGAGCACTGGTGGATTGCGGAAGTATGCGCCCGTCCTGGGGGCCTGGACCACACGTGTAGTGCAGACTTCGGGATTGGAACCCCAAACCTTTCTGCTGTGGGTCCAAGACCATAGAGACCACTATGTCTTACTGTCCATCACAATAGCATACATGGGCCTCTTAAATACAATACGACAGTGGCGGCTGGTGGAATTTATTTGAGGGGGGGCTGAACGTTTGCATTCCAAACCCCTGTAGGGGGGTCTGGGGGCATCCTCCCCCACAAGATTTTTTTGTGATTTTCACAAACAAACGAAGCATTCTGGTGCATTCTGACAAAATAGTAAAGGCAAAAAAGAACATTTACTTACAAAGACGAATGGGGCCAGGGAACTAAGTTTTCAGTAAATTTTTTTACTAAAATCAGCAACATTAAGAGTGCAGATTCATCAACAATAACTTTGAATTACACACAAGGGCCCTCATTTATCAAACGAGCGTACGACAGAAAACGTGCGTAAAATGGACGTACGCTCATTTCAACGTTGAGCTTGGCATTTATCAATTTGAACGTGAGCGCAGGCTGCGATGAAATCTCACGTCATCTCTGAGCTCGTGTACGCAAGTTTCTTTGGCGCAACATACGGGTATTTCAATGATGAATAGGGCAGCACAAGTAGCCCATGTTCAACATCTGTATTAATTACTAAATAAATGGGAATTAGCCCAGCCGTTCAAACAATTACAATCAAGTCAGGCCTAATTAAAAACAGTATTGCTATGAAAATAATTAGAATGTGACAGGTGAAATGTATATTCAGCTGTCTATATTAAGGAGCTTTGCCAAATAGGTGGTCGTGTCTCAGCGATGGCAGATCTGGCTCTGTTAAGGACCTCAACGCACAGACGAGAGAGTTTTTCGAGACCGCGCCGATTTTTTTAAGGAGGGCGATGAATGGCTCTAGAGTCGTTTTCTTCTCCCAAGGCATCTCCTGATGGAGCTATGCAATGCTTTGGAGCCACAGTTAAGGCGAGAAACTAGGCGATCAAACGCAATACCTGTGCAGGTTTGCTCTACCTTGGGATTTTTGGCCACCGGGATCTTGCAGCGGGAGATCGGGGACAGGTCTGCTATTTCCCAGCCAAGTATTAGCCGAACCATGCCAGCAGTTTTGGCAGCTATAATGTCCCTCTCCGAACGTTATATTAAATTCCCATATAATAACGATCAGCAAACTGGAATCAAACGGGATTTGTATGCTATTGCTAGGTTTCCAAATGTGATTGGTGCGGTTGATTGTACCCATGTGCGTATGAACCATCTATTAATGATTACGCGTAGGCCTACATCAACCGCAAAAGCTACCATTCAGTTAATGTTCAGATTATTTGCGATGCCAGAATGTCAATCCTGAACATGGTAGCCCGATGGCCTGGGGGCACGCACGATTCTTTTATTTTCCAAAATAGCAACGTTGGGCTCGTCTACATCAGGGCGCACTACATGGTCAGAGTCATCTCGGTGAGTCTCCTCCCGTTTCTTGCTTGGCCGGCTTCACAGCCGCAACACGTTTTTTGGTGCTGAGCTTCATGTCGGACCATTTTTTCTTCACCTCATTCGGAATTAAATAACTTTAACGGAATGCAAACAATAGCATATATGTGAAATGTTTTAAGCTGGATAACAGAAGTTGTACATTTAATTTATTATTTAATTAATTTAATTAACAAACTCTTCCGTAGCCCGACGAACATTAAAACACTATTCACTGCAACAGTTATTTCCTTCCATATAGCATTCTTTTGCTGGCCTTTAATGCCAGCTTTTAGGCTACCAAATAAAACCAGACGGTTCGCATCCACCAGTGACCCGAGCGTCTCCATTTGGGTCTCGGAAAAATTTCTCTATTTTACCGTTGGACGTTTCTCCATGTCGTAAAAGTTAGGGGCGAGACTTCTGAAGACGTGCTTTTATATGGGCGTGTTACGTTAATTACGATCGATCTCAGCCGCCGTATTTATCAACACCAAGATCCTTCGTACGCTGGGATTGGTGTGATACGAAGGTTTCGTAAATCTCACGTGGGTCCTATCGTAAGATGAATCATGCGTTCAGATTTGCGCTCATTTCTACGTTTGTTTGATAAATGAGGGCCAAGGTAACATTCTCTCTCTCTCTGTGAGAGAGAGAGAGAGAGAGAGAGAGAGAGAGAGAGAGAGAGAGAGAGAGAGAGAGAGAGAGAGAGAGAGAGAGAGAGAGAGAGATAGATAATGGGTGACGGCCAAGCCATTGTGTTGGTAAACGTCACTCATAAATATATCTACAGACCATTAGTATGCATTTAGACAAATACATGAAATGTGCAAACTTTTGTGTGTGGTTGTTGAAGACACACTTAAGGCATGACACCAACATAGGTTTGCAGAGGACTACATACAGTACAATATGCACACTGAAGGCCTGATGCCACCATAGGTTTGCAGAGGACTATTTACAGTATGTACACTGAATAGGTTTACAGAGGACTATATACAATATGCACACTGAAGGCCTGATGCCACCATGTTTGCAGAGAACTATATACAGTATGTACACTGAATAGGTTTGCAGAGGACTATATACAATATGCACAATGAAGGCCTGGTCCCACCATAGGTTTGCAGAGAACTATATACAGTACACTTGAAAGGGGTGGGGGGAGGTTGTGAGGGTCTGCAACCAGTGTCCATCTCAAGGGAAATACAGGCTAGTGGAATAAATACAAGTTGCTTACCTCTAGCATGGCTAGCTTCACACAGTTGTTCCTATGCACTCTTGCTCGCTTGTGTTTTTTTTATCCGTTCTGACAGATGTTTCAGGTCTGTCAACCCTGTCTGTGTCCACGAACTATCACACGCACTTATTTTAAAAAGTACAAGGAAAGCAAAAAATTGCATTGGCATACCCACAGCTAGTTAGCCAAGCCTGAACCAAACTCTGGAAAAACTTCTCTTGTAGGCTCTATCCTTTTCTCTTGCTTGTTGGGTTATGTTCACTTCTGGCATTTTCTTTTACTTGCAATTTTTCCGCAAATGTTCTTCTTTCGAAGGGATTCATAAGCATAGACTTAACTGAATTTGGGGCTAGCTGAACTCACAGGGAAACAGTGGTAGCAGTACTCAAAGTCGCCATCTTGCGGATCTCTGAGGTAATGGCAAATGCGCGGTTACGCGCAGTGGACGTTGCACTGCGCTTGGGGCTATATCTTGAGCGCCCCAAAGCCATACAATTCGACGACGCTGATTGGCGAAATTATGTACTATTCTGCCTAGCAACGGGGGAACCATTGGCTAATAATTCAGGCATGTGGGGCTGAGCGAACTGCGCCCCACGGAAGACATCACCAAAATGAACGTTGAACATGTAGGCCTAAGTGAATGAAGATTTAATGATGGGGGATTCTAAAGATATTCTAAAGTAAATGCATTATTCGAATGCAATTAAAATAGATTAATTCTCCAAATGAGAAGATTATTAAAAAAAATATAGGATATTTAAAAAAGAAAAGATGTCCGGTCGGCGGGAGGGCGGCGCCCCAGCGCCCTCTATAGGCGAGCAGCCACTGCAATACGATACTAAATGACCCCTCTCTCCATAGCGCTGGAGAACACCTTCACTGTGAGTCCTGGCATCTCCTGCCAACGCAAGAGGGGGACAACACTGGAGGGGTGGGGGGCATCTGGGGGGGGGGGGCAGGGGGGAAGAGACCACTGGAGGGGGAGAGACAACTCGGGGGGGGGGGGGGGGGGGGGACACCTGCTACTTAATATCCTCCATCCTGAAATAGCTTTTATTCAGTACTTTTCATTAGGGGAGGTGAAATGTTTCGAGTTCGGTGTGGGTTCAGTTTGCTGGGATGGGTTTGGTCTTGGACTTTTTGGGTTGGGGTGTTCCAGCTGTGTGTCCGGTACCCTGTGCTTGGTTATACACTCCCACTGTTGAGGCTGGTCATGGGTCTCCCAGCCCTCAGTCAGTCACTGTATTGAACCAGCAGAGCCCAGACCCTCCCGTCCCTCCATGGAGACAGCAGGACTTGCTCCAGTTCCGCTGTCAACACAAAAGGTTGAGCGGCCAACGGCTCCTCCCTCGTCTGTTCCTGTAAAGAGGACGGTGTTCACCACACTCTGCTCTCTTTGAGCTGAGAGAGAGACATTGTCCTGCCGCCAACTCTGCCCTCCACCCCACAGAGACCCCGCTTCGAAATCACATCACGACGCGGCTCATGAAACCTCAAATCACCTTAACACATGTAAATTAAAACATTACCTTTATGAATAACCGAGAATGAACCTCAAATGTATTCTTCTTTTCATTTCCATACCCTCCACGCAAAACAGTCAAGTTAACACAAAAATAAGCGTGTTATTGTGCTGAACATCATCCTAGGGGGACAGACGCCCCAGAACCCAGTGGCGGAGCCACGTGGTGGCCAGGGGTGGCCGTGGCCACCATTGGTCAAACTTCGGCCACCCCGCTGGCCACCCCTACGACCGGGCCAAAAAAAAAAAATAGAAACGTTATTTTCGCATAGCTGTCGTTCCCTTAAGGACGCATTTTACTGCAACACAAAACGGGAGCTTCCAATGCGAGTAGAGTTTACTTCTTTGTGATTGAATTACCAGCAGTCACAGATGCAACATTGTAGCGTGTGAAAACCGCAAAATTCTGCCGTGTCCATGTATGGGCAGATTTAGAATAATTAGTTGCAAAATGTTGCAAATTCAACGTCGGTATTCTTTCTTCTCTATGCATAGCGCATCTCGTCGATTATGCTGTTTCGTGCTGCCAGCAGCCTTTTAGTGAGATCAGAGAGTGCTGAGAAGGACAGTACCAAAATATCTTTGGTAAGATGGATATAAGAGAGACCCGCAGTGAATTCAACCCGGTCCACTTGACATCGGGTAGGTGCATGACAGGTAGGCCTACCGCAGGGGTGGGTAGTAACGAGTTACAAGTAACGCAAATGAGTAAAAAAGTACTTTTTTCGGATAAAAAAAACTTTTCACCTTCCTTTTTTAAGTCTGTAATTTTACTCTTACTCGAGTAAATATTTGATTTAGAGTTCTACTCTTTACTCAATTACATTTTCCATCGTGCCTTCATTAAAATTAGTATTTTGATAAACATATTATCTTCGTTGACTGTAATACAAGCGTACACGTTAGCGACGCCCCCTCCCTAGATTGCAATATTGTAGCGATTCCATTGCCGGGGAGACAGCTCACAATTACGTTGGGGCTGAGGACTCGAGCCAGACCATGCTATGCATAGGCTGAATCGCAATTGGGTCAAAACAAATCTGTGTGGAAATTGCAACAAGTGAAAGATACAATTTCGCACGTTGAGCACACAGTGGTGTGACTCGTTTATTTAGTCAAAGAGAAAAGCCAGAAATCAAAACTTGCTGCAGGTAAACAAATCCCGCATGGGCTCTGACGTCATGAGACGCCGTAATCCTTAAAGGGACAGCGATCCCTGAACCGCCAAAACAGTAAATGACATGCAGTAAACGACAGCACAATTGAAAGAACACATAACAAAATACTGTAGGTGAATTATGTTACACTCACTACATCTGATTCATTACCACTCTCTTCATCCCACACCACAAACATGACATACAAAATGTCGTGGAACAGAAACAACAACCAGAGCTATTTATAATTAAGCAATAGATCACGACAGGCTGTGGTATGTGCTCATTATACCACTCTCTCTCTCTCTCTCTCTTCCCCCCCCCCCCCCCCCCCCCCCCAGCCAGGTTAGTGTTTAATTGGTAACTGTTCCTACATGCTTTTGTCAAAGCTGAAGTTAAATTCCATGTTTTGTGTAAATTTGTTTGATGGCCTATGTTTGTTTAATGAACAATACACAATGAAAGCAACTTGTGAAGAAATGTTTGAGAGTGCATCTTTCTCACACATACACACGTTAGGTCTTTTTCACTGATCCAAGCACTGCAATACAAAAATGTAAAGTAACTTGTAATTTTAGTAACTTTAAAACAAAGTACTTTTTTACTCTTACTCAAGTAGGTTTTTACAATTGGAATATTTACTTTTACTCAAGTACATTTGAAGGAAGTAATTGTACTTTTACTTGAGTATAGATTTTCAGTACTCTACCCACCTCTGGCCTACCGTAAAACGTAAATAGCCCGGGCTATTATTTGTTTTCTATCACTGAACTTTCGAACAAAACTCTTGCTCAGCAACGATGGGAAATAGCCTATCAAATGCATTATTTAAACCAGTATGAATATTACCGTAGGCCTACATGTTTACCAGGCAATTGAATAACGCCTGCCCTGCACACAAACACAGGCACGCACGCACACGCAGTGCGTGCCTGTGTGGTAATCGGGAGAGTTGGGAGAATTCACTGTGGCCCGTTAACTTTTCGGGGGGCGCCAGGTCAACGTCGCAACCAATTCGATTTTCTCTAGAGGGGAGTAACTGAGCGCCCCCTCCCGAATATACAGCCCAGGTCGGCCTTGAACTGCGATTGGTCAGAAAGACGTAACAGCTAATGACAACATTGAACTCTCATGCAGGCTCGAACAGAGTGACACACACACACACACACACACACATAGTTTTTCACCCACTCCGTATCCAGCTTGTTCAATGCTTAAAGCACCCAGGCTACTATGCGGCGAGTTGGGGCTCTCATGTTCTCCCCTGCGGTGTATTCCTTGTCCGCATCCCCTGCCATCCAGTTGTCATACGATTCATGCAGACTGGTTTTGAACAGCTGATTCCATGGATGTACTTTGCGTGTGCCGTTTTTTCCCGGCGATGTGGCGAAGGCGAAGCTGTATGGTTATGCTGTTGAGAGCTTAAATAAATGCACTATATAAGTAGACTATGAACAATTATTTAAGTTTAACATTTTCTTCAGCAAATTTGACAACTGACAGATACAATATTGTAGCCAGTGAAAATCGCAAAAATGAGACACTAAAATAATGGACTTATTTTCTCTAGATGTACCCTCTAGATGGGTATGTTTAAGTTAACTCCAGGATTGGGGACTGGGACTACTAGAATAGTTAGAATAAACTAGTCGTTTTTTCCGCTGCCTGGTATGTCAGCGGTATGAAAAGGCCTAATACTATCAGGTAAAGCCGACTTTAGATGCTTAATGAAAACAATCATGTTTCTGATTTATGTAGCCACCACTATGAGAATTTTGGTCCCAGTCTGGCCACCCCTATAAAATCATTCTGGCTCCGCCACTGCCAGAACCCGAACCCTAACCAGAACCTTAACCCTAACCCTAAACCTACCTCTGATTCTGGTCACAAGTTTGACTTCGGGTCACGCTGCTGCCCCACATGCCACCACCCCTCCACCCCTCCACCATTCCTTGTCCGCATCCCCTGCCATCCAGTTGTCATACGATTCATGCAGACTGGTTTTGAACGGCTGATTCCATGGATGTACTTTGCGTGTGCCGTGTTTTCCCGGCGATGTGGCGAAGGCGAAGCTGTATGGTTATGCTGTTGAGAGCTTAAATAAATGCACTATATAAGTTGACTATGAACAACAACAGCCTCCGGTGTTGGGAGGCTGTGGATCAGCCTCCCAACACCGGAGGCTGATCCACAGATGGCTCGCGTACGGGGAGGGACCCAGCATCCTGGACAGGGTACTGATCGACAATACCATCCGTCAGCTCCCTGCCTAAGCCCGGAGAACCCTCGCCACCAACCACCCCGACACGATTGATGAGCTGGTCCGGCAACTGGAAAACTGGCAGGTGGCTCAACAATTGAGTCAGAGCATCCGGAACCCCTCGCGGCCCACGAGACGCACCGGGATCGGCGAGGAACGAATCCCCCCCCCCGAACACCCCCACCGGGACCGCCGACCATCTCCCAGGAGCCCAGAGAGGACAGAAGGTGCTACAGTTGCGGCCTTACCGGACACCTAGCCAGACAATGTCCCGGGAGCCGGGACGTATTCATGCCGTCGGCCTTCGCCGACCAGGGATGGCCGGGGCCGTGTCTCCTGACCACATGTTTGGCGCACCAGAAGCCCGGGTCCCAACCCTTCCTGTGCGGGTAGGGAGTCAGGACACGCAGGCCCTCCTGGACGCCGGCAGTGTCGTGACCCTCCTACGCCCAGACCTAGCTGGGGGGCGTTTAGGGGAACCCGCATGTAACCAACTGTATTTTTAAAGGTAATATAACAATGCAGTGGTGCATCAATCCCAGGTTATAAGGAGACTGGCTTGTATTCTTAATAGAACTCTGATAAAAGGAATAACACACAGACACAGTGAGGCACGTTTGACCTTTTATCTAACGATCAATCAGAATCAATCCGATTATTTACACAATAATAATAATAATTATAACAACACTGAACCTAAAACACTGAACTCAAAACACTGAACCCAAAAGAGGTCCCCAAGAAAAATAACAAACTAAATAAAATGGGTACCCAGCAAGTCTTTGAGTGCACTCGATTCAATGAAAGGGGGCGTTCTGTTCCTACCACTACCGCTACGGCCGAACGCTCTTGAGCAGGGGCCAGTCGATGACAGGCTGTCCTCTTGTTCAAAGTAACGTCAAATCTTCCTCCATATCTTCTATTTCTTCCGTGATAACCTTTTCTTCGTTTCTCTTCTAGTCTATATGTTCACTCAAGTCTATGTTCGCTCTTCAAGTCTATGTTCGCTCTTCAAGTCTATGTTCGCTCTATTAGGGAGCGTCAACAAAAACACGGTCTCCAGGCAACCGTTTCAGTTAGCGGCCGTCAGGAATATAACTTTTTCTTCGTTTCTCTTCTAGCCTATATGTTCACTCTTCAAGTCTATGTTCGCTCTTCAAGTCTATGTTCGCTCTTCAAGTCTATGTTCGCTCTTCAAGTCTATGTTCGTTCTTCAAGTCTATGTTCGTTCTTCAAGTCTATGTTCGCTCTTCTTACGCGTCCAGCAGAGAACCACTTTTTTTTGGGAGCGTCAACAAAACACGGTCTCCAGGCAACCGTTTCAGTTAGCGGCCGTCAGGAATATATTGTAGCACGTGAACACTGGTCGCTACAATATACTGGATATATATATATACTATAGATATACACCATACACACTACATTATATATATTATTATAATATATACATTCATATAAATTGACATATACATATATTAGCAGAGAGAGTGAAATAGCATGGGTTACACGCACATACAAGATCTGCCACGTAGTAGTGCGGACCCCCCGAGGGATGTAAACGGCACGGGCCGGGATCGTACCCCACCTCCCCGTGCCCCTATTAATTGGGAGAGACTGCCCCATATTCTACAGACTTTGGAACCCCGAACCGGGCTACCGACCTCTGCGGGGCCCGCCACGATGACACGGTTGAACCGGCAGACCCGCCTTCGGCGCTGGGGTGGCCCACTCAGCCCCAGCAGAATCGTCCAACGAGGACGACTGACCCGAGGGAGATGGCCCCACCCCACCGGGCACCACAGGTCACTCGACAGAGGGAACCCCCCGAGTGGAACCCAAGGAACCCCCCCCGGACACCCTGACGGCCACCGAACAGACCGGCCCACCAGGAGAAGCCGAGGTCTCGCCTCTCAAAGAGTTCTCGGATTACCTTCCGACGGGGAGGGAAGGTACAGTTCGCCAGTGCCCAGCTGCAGGAGGACGCCTTGAAGCACGCCTGGAGTCACGTCCTCGCCCAGGACGGCCAAGCGAGGAAGTCGTGAGCTGCCTGCCACACCCTCACTTCAGCACAAGGGGGGGGCTGCTCTACCGGGTAGGAGAGAGGGGGGGAACGGTGACCGAACAACTAGTGGTACCCCGAACCTATGTTAGCAAAGTGCTGTTCATGGCCCACTCCCATCTATTGGGAGCTCACTTGGGCATGGACAAGACCAGAGATAGCATTTTAGACCGGTTTTATTGGCCCGGGGTGAAAAAAGACGTGGTCCAATACTGTCAGGCCTGCCCTGACTGCCAGCGTACTGCCCCGAGACCCTCGGTCCGGAACCCGTTAATCCCCATGCCCATTATCAAAGTACCGTTCGATCGGTTAGCTGTAGACATTGTCGGGCCTCTCCCGAAGACCAGCCGGGGACACAGGTATATTCTAGTGCTAGTGGACTACGCTACCAGGTATGGGGAAGCCCTACCACTCCGCGCTGCCACGGCTAAGGCGGTCGCCTAGGAGCTGTCGGGTGGGGATAGCCAGGGAGGTGCACACAGACCAGGGGTCTTGTTTTATGTCACGGGTGATGAAGGAACTGCTTAGCCTCCTCCAGGTGAAACAGCTCCGGACGTCGGTGTACGACCCCCAGACTGACAGGCTCGTGGAGCGGTTTAATAAAACCCTGAAACAGATGCTTAAGAAAGCCATGGACACGGATGGGAAGAACTGGGACCAGCTCCTGCCCCATGTCCTGTTAGCAGTCCGGGAAGTGCCCCAAGCCTCCACGGGTTTCTCCCCCTTCGAGCTGTTATACGGGAGAAGACCAAGGGGACTCCTCAACCTCACCAAGGAAGCGTGGGAGAGTCGGCCATCCCCCCATCGCACTATGGTGGACCACGTGGAGCAGGTGAGGGTCCGCATGGCGCAGGTCTGGCCCATCGTCAGGAACCATCTCAGACAGGCCCAGCTAGCCCAAGCCCGGGTCCGGCGACCTGGTTCTGGTACTCATACCGATGGCAGAGTGCAAGTTCTTAGCCAAGTGGCAGGGGCCCTACGAGGTGGTCGACCGGGTTTGGGAGGTGAACTACAGGGTACGGCAACCTGGGAGACGCAAACCCACCCAGCTTTACCACGTCAACCTCCTGAAACAGTGGCGAACTGGAGCCGACCCACCGACACCGGCAACCCTGTTCCTGGCGACCCACCAGTAGTTCCCATGGGAGATGACCTCAGCCCAGCCCAGAAACAAGACCACGAGGAAGTCGTCCTGCAACACCATCTTCTCTGAGATTCCCGGGAGGACCACGATGGCCCAACATGACATCAAGACGGCGCCAGGCGTCACGGTGCGCGTACCCCCCTACCGGGTCCCGGAGGCCCTTGGGAACGCGATCCGGGAGTAAGTCGCCAGGATGCTCTAGCTCCGGGTCATCGAGGAGTCACGCAGCGCCTGATCCAGCCCCATCGTCCTAGTCCCCAAACCCGACGGAACCTTTAGGTTTTGTAACGATTTCTGGAGACTCAATGATGTCTCGGACTTTGACGCCTATCCCATGCCCAAGGTCGACGACCTAATAGAGCGTCTCGGGCCCGCCCGTTACCTCACCACCCTGGACCTCATCAAGGGGTACTGGCAGGTGCCGCTGAACCGAACCGCCCGGGAGAAAACGGCGTTTGCGACCCCAGGGGGGTTATACCAATACACTGTCCTCCCGTTCGGCGTCCACGGCGCACCCGCCACATTCCAGAGGATGATGGACCAGCTCCTTCGACCGCACCAGGCGTACGCAGCAGCCTACATCGACGACATCATCATCCACAGCGCCACCTGGGATGTCCATCTCCGACAGTTGCGGGCGGTCCTGGGAGAGTTGAGGAGGGCCGGACTCACAGCCAACCCTGCCAAGTGCCGCCTGGGACTGGAGGAGTCCTCCTACCTGACGCTCTTTCCCGCTGAGACGCCTGTCTCTGGGCACTCAGAGACGACCCGAGGCTTCAACCAGCGGTGGAGGAGTGTGGCAACCCAGCCTCAAACCCTCACGCCAGGCGGCCAGAGGGAGAGGCGGTGGATGGTGTATACCGCCAATATCCACCAGCCGGAGCGAAAGAGCAGCCCTTGCGTAACCTCAATCAACGCAATGGAGAACACCTGCGGCAGAAGATCAGGTACCCTTTAAAAGGCTGTTTGTTGTTCTCCAAGGCGGGAAGACCGGGAGTCCATGCGGAGCCGAGCAACTCCAGGACCCGCTACGGACAGGAGGACTCTTGGATTTAACAGACTTTCCCCAGCGGCCATGAGAGGACCTGCACGCCAGGACAACGCGCGCCGGCACGGCACGCAACACCGGGACGGCATCACCGACGGGATTGACCTCCCACTCCAGGGACGAGAACGGCCCGGCCGGAGAGACAATTCCCCTGTACACCACCGTGGCTCACGGAGTCACGCGTATGATTTTGGTTTTCCCGCGTTGGGCACCGACCCAAAGGCTTTTTCCCCATTATTTTATGAATAAACGCCCTACCGGGCTTTGAACGGGTCTTGACGTGTGTTGATTTCGGAGAGAGACATTCCTGGGGCCGAGTCGCCACAATATAGGATATTAGATATCATACTACTCTATCTATTTTCGCGAATGTTCTGACTTTTGACTCTATACTGCCGCCTTGATTTCCGGTGGTATTGCTCTGTTTCTCCCGGAGTACTCCGGATTTGTAAGCTCAGAGGCGACGGACCCATTGACGGACGAAACACCTCCGGGCCGGACGAAACAGTCCGTATCCGTATTTACCGTAGTGTGAATGGGCCTTTAGTGCTCGCTCTCCAAACTCTGAGGAACCAGACAGCACAGTGTTCCTACTGATGTCGTTCCTGTAGTCTTGTCTGTCCTCCAAACAGAATACATAAGCACAACATAACCCACAATGCATTGCCGTCCTCTGCGAGTCTGAGTATTATGGATAGAGTCGTAAGAGGTTCAGGGGTATTGATGTTTTCTTGCTGAGTGAACAGTGTTCAGGTTTGTTCATCTCCCCATCTCCTGTGTTTGTTTATGGTACTCATCACTGCTTCACCAGCACACTGAACCCTGTCGGTATGTTAACCCCCCCGAGGGGATGAGCCATCAAGTGGATCCACACGGCCCACCTGAATCTCGCTGAGCAACAGGAGCAAGCGCTGCTCTGTTGCTGCGTAGAAGGGAGAACCTCCACCCCTCGCTGTGATTGGTCCAGAGCGGCCGAGGAAAGCCCGGCCCCTCCCTGGGGAATCTGCTGGCTCAGACCAGCTGAACTGAACTCAGATCAGCTGAGCTGAACTCAGATCTGTGTTCCCTCATCTCTGACAGGCTGGGAGTTCAAACACAACCAAGGATTTGATCAGATTCACACCCCCCCCCCACACACACACACACACACAGCTACTGCACACACACACACACACACACACACTAGTGCACAAACACACACACCTGCTGCACTAACAAACACATCTAGTGCACATGTGTGCATGTGTGTGTAGTGTGGGCATGTGTTTGAACGTGTGTGTATGTTCACGCACATATTCACTATCATCAATAGTGAACAGTTAAGGAGTTAATCGAATTAACTGTTTTAATTTAATTAATTAACATTAATTAAATGTTAATTAAATTAATTGGGCAGAGCAACAGCATAATAGGGTTGGCAAAAAATTGCAGAGTCGGCCTGACCCAAAGCAATCGTTATCTTTATTCGGCTCCCCTTCGGCCTTGGAAGGCTGATATCTCTCCTCTCCCCTGGTTGTTATGCAGACGGATGCCCTGCCACCCTTCCCCCCACCCTCCACCTCCTGTGAACTTTGTCTCTGGTCGGAACTCTTCGAGGTCGTCTCCACGGCGACGGCCGTGTCCTCGTCACCAGCATCAGACGGGAGAGACACTGTTGAGTCCTTTGGAGATGGAGTCCTTGAGCTCACACACACACGCACACAAGACAGATTACACACACACCCCCTGGACTCACCGCCTACTGGACTCCCTCCCCCTCCCCTTCCCTCGTTGCAGCACAGTATGCCGTGAGTGATGTGATGCGCCTGTTGGCTGCGTCCGCCTCCCGGTGTCTGAGTTGTGACACCTCCCCTCCCCAAATCCCTTCCCCCCTCCCATATGTGTTTGTGAGGTTTTTTGATGAGATGCTTATGTGTTGAGGTGTTTTTTTTGCTAATCCCTACACTGTGCCCCCCTTAAAGGAGCATAGTTTGGGGTATTGACATTTTTTTTTTTCCCTCATTACCCTCTTGTTTAGCTTTTTAAACTTTCTTATCTAACGCAGGCCGCATGGTTCTTGTTGAACAAGCGCCTGACAGTCTCTCCGTCCTGTCTCCCCACACTGTCTTTTATGTTTCTTGGACGGAATGTAACTGGTAATTTCGAAGTGATGTTTTTTGATGTGATGCTTATGTGTTGAGGCGTTTTTTTTGCTAATCCCTACACTGTGCCCCCCTTAAAGGAGCATAGTTTGGGGTATTGACAATTTTTTTTTTCCCTCGTTACCCTCTTGTTTAGCTTTTTAAACTTTCTTATCTAACGCGGGCCGCATGGTTCTTGTTGAACAAGCGCCTGAAAGTCTCTCCGTCCTGTCTCCGCACACTGTCTTTTATGTTTCTTGGAAGGAATGTAACTGGTAATTTCGTTGCTCTGTAACATGTGCAATGACAACAATAAAATTCTACTCTATTGTATTCTATTCTATTCTATATGAAACCAATTAAGGGGCGGAGCACCCCCAGAGGGGCGGAGCAACCCCCAGAGGGGCGGAGCAACCCCACAGTGGGGCGTGTCCCTCGGATAAGCGCCGATAAATAACAATCAATAACCATATCTATACTGTATATGTGTCCATCACTCCATCCATTCACTGATCCATTCAACCACATATGAAACCAATGAACTCTCTGTAAATGAATTATCTGTGTCTCTCGCTCTGTGTCTCTCTGTCTGTCTCTCTGTCTCTCCACTAGTCCCACCCCCCCCTCCCCCCCAGCTGACAATGCATTGATGAGCCGCACGGTTCCATCATAGTTAGTTAGAAATGTATTGTCCCCTTGGGGAAATTGTTCTCAGTGAAAAGACAGATACACATGACCGTTAACAACATAAAAAACAAACAACGAAAAGTTAATAAAGATAAACAACCACTGACAAGACAAAACACCCAAATCATCATATTTCCCACATAGTCCAGGGACACATCTAAAGATGTTGGCATTTTAAACCAACAATTAAAACCTTTTTAAATGTTTGTTTAAAAAGCTGATGGATTGTGGAATGAATGACATTTTTGTTCTATTTTTGGAGAGCGCTGGGTATCGAAACCTACTACCTGAGGGTAATAGTTCAAATGTGGAGAAAAGTGGGTTTTTTGAATTTGCTAAATTAATTTCTGCTTTAATCTGAACTCTGTAGGTTCTGTTCACTATTGTATGGATTATCGTGATCGACGATAATCCATACAATAGTGAGTGAAACACCTACAATCTTAGTCTCTGTAGGTGTTTTCCAGACTATTTAAATTAGAACCCAACAACTTGCTGGCAGTGGTCACTATTTTCCTAAGCCTACTCTTCTGTGCTTCTGCTGCGCTGCCGAACCAGCAGATTATGCAGAAGGTCAAGACACTCTCCACATAAGCAGTGTAGAACATCTTAGCCATTTTACAGTCTACATCAAATGAGATCAGCTTTTTTTTAAAGTAAAGCCTTTGCTGTCCTTTTTTCTGAATGAGTTCCGTGTACTGCTCCCACTTCAACTTGTGGTCTAAAACCATCCCCAGATACTTATACTCAGGGTTTTTTCTAAACAAGGGAACAGGGGCGCTGCGCCCCGATACTCCCGGCGTGCGCCATCCTACCGAAATGCCGACTGAACCTGTCAGACTTGGATCTGTACTTACATGCTGCTGTACAACATACACTATTTCTCAAAACGATCTTTTCTCCGCGAAAATATCCCAACACCACCACCTGACAATGTGTCTGATCCTCAAATAACTTATAATTACTCCAAAAATATTCCGATCCGAATTGGAGTTTCCCAGACCGAGTCGACATGCTAACGTTAAAGTTATTAGCAGCTAGCTAGCTGGCTACTATGTATTTGAATGGGTTTTTGGTCTAGGCGCTAAGATGCTAAGCAAGTATACAAGACCATTCCAGTTCTCTCTGCACAAAGCGGTTTCAATGAACGACAGAAATAGTGTTGATCAAGAGTTTTGCGAGAGCAAAACGAACAGTCGAACAGTCGAACAGGGTTCCCTGTTACCAGGGAACCCGTAGCAGGGAACTAAATGGCAGCTGCACGGCCGAATTAGCCCAATAAAAGTGTAGTAACCCAGAGAACCAGCTACAACATAGTTTTCATCCAAACGAGCCGTCTTTAGCGAACGGTGAATTGCATTGGCTTCTACGAGCAGTCGGCTTTCAGCCGCGAGCTTAGGGACCGTCTGCAAAGTGCAAAACTGAATTGCATTGGCTTCTACGAGCAGTCGGCTTTCAGCCGCGAGCTTAGGGACCGTCTGCAAAGTGCAAAACTGAAAACGACAACAATAGTAACATTTCTATAGCGTCGCCATTATTGACTCTAGAGCCCCAAAACTTGTTCCATAGAGGCATGGCACAGGAGGTCTACCATGACTAACGCTACCCTGAACCACCTCCTCAGGATCAGTATTGAGGGGCCTGCAATTGATCAATTTGATTTTGACAAGGCAGTGAGCCGTTGGGGCAGTCTCAGGAACAGACGGCTGCTGTTGTGATTTGTCCTACTTAATAAAAGTTTAGCCAATATTTTTGAAATTTGTCGTGTTTATTTACAGGGTAAAGTTGTACAAGTCTACCAAAAGTTGATAGTATTTTAGTTTTTCAGGATGACCACAAGAGCTAGAATTTCTCTCTAAGATAGCCTCAGAATGTACCATTTAATCATTATTTTTTCAAAGGCTTCACGAAAAAACCCTGATACTCATGGACAGACTGTATGGGCTGCCCTTGGATAATCGTTGAACGAAATGCTTTGTCTCTCCTAAAGTCAATAGCCATCTCTTTAGTCTTTGAGGTGTTTAGGAGGAGATGGAATTGTTCACACCAGTCAAGGAACTCATGCAGGACTGGTCCATGGTCCTGCTCATCTCCTTGGAGGAGGCTGACCAATGCTGTATCATCAGCAAACTTCATTAAATGCCTACCAGGGTGAGGGCTGGAGCAGTTATTGGTGTATAGTATAAACAGTAGGGGGGATAGCACACACCCTTGGGGGGAGACGATATTGGTCATAATTTGATCAGAAAGAGAAGAGCCCACTTTCACCTGTTGGACTCTCTGACTGAGGAAGTCAAGGAGCCAGAGTATCAGGCCTCCATCCAGTTCAAAGTCGTCCTGCAGCCTCTGAGCCAGGGTATTAGGGTGGATGGTGTTAAATGCAGATGAGAAATCGAAGAATATAATTTTGATGTGTGTTTTTGGAGCTTCCAGGTATGTGTAAACAAGATGTAGCAAGGTTAAAATAGCATCTTCAAAGATAGATCCAAGTACCGTATTTTCCGGACTATAAGTCGCGGTTTTTTTGTAGTTTGGCTTGCCCTGCGACTTATATTTCGAAGCGACTTATATGCCAAAATTGTGCGTACATAATCTTCGGCCGCAAGATGGCACCGTCATTCATTAGGCCTACAACTGAACGCTGCAAGCCTACTGCACCACCGAATAAATTATATTCTCGTCGTCATCGTCCTCAATGTCCTCCGGTTCAACCAAAGCTACCCCAGCCTTAGCTGCAATGTTGTGCAACATAGCTGTCACACATATCACAGCGCATGACTTGGCAGGCGAAAACTGGAGCCCTCCGCTGGACTTGTGAGCGCAACTTCCACCTCCCGATCGTGCGCTCAGGTTTAGGACCGCGGCGCATACCCGTCCGGTGGAATCCCGGTGTCACTGAATTCGGTATACTCTCAGAACTACGAGTGGGACCGACACACCTATATTGCTATTGCAATTTTATTCAGTCTCTCCAGACTAAACGTTCTTCTTTAAATGCTTAAAAATAAATGCGACTTATACACCGATGCGACGTATATATGTTTTTTTCCTCGTCATGGAGCATTTTTTGACTGATGCGACTAATACTCGGGAGCGACGTATAGTCCGGAAAATACGGTAAGCCCTATCCTCCCAACAGGAAGGGCCATCCGTCACTGCCTGTTACGTCCCCCTGGTAACTCAGTTTTCCCACTTGGGCCATTTGGCTCTTCCCTTTTTGCAGCAGGTACACCTGATTGGCCTA